>NC_135166.1:8025404-8325904 GCF_050948215.1 Halictus rubicundus
ATCATTTGGACTGTCTTTAATGAGATTGTAATTTTTATCGTAACATTACGTATCGGTGAAATTTGTCCTAATCCCACAGGCATTCTGTGCCCCTTAGCTCTTTTATCTGGGGTTATATTGGGAGGGCTAGTTTCTGACACCCTCAAGCGTGTACCTGTCGAAAGACCCAGAAGCTAGACCGCCGAAGGGTGTAACATTGTGCAAGGTCAGGTATATCGGTAAGACAATCCCGATGGAATGTCATAATCTTTTTTGTTTTCCATTATTTTTTCATGAAACCTCTCTCAACACATTTGTGGAATGTTTCTGATAAAAATGACACCAAACATGGTATAATTTGTATCATATTTACTACGCATTCGTACATTTGTTCGAAGCGACGATGTTTCAGATTTCAGAGAATGACTGTGTTTCGCACCGAGGCTGCATGCCAGCTCTTTCGTCTTCGGCAGGACACTATCGGAGAACGGGTAATTTATGACGCCCCCAAGTGTCTACCTTTCAAAGGGGCCAGAAGCTAGACCGCCGAAGAGTGTAACATTATGCGGGGTCAGGTATATCGGTGAGACAATACTAATGCAATGTCCCAATTCTTTTGTTTTTCATAATATATTCATGAAACTTCTCTCAACACATTCGCGTCATTTTCCTGATAAAATTGACACCAAACATGATATAATTTGGATCATATTTACTAGGCAATCGTACATTCGTGCGAAGCGGTGATGTTTCAGACTTTAGAGAATGACTGTGTTTTGCACCGAGGTTACAGGAAAGTTCTTTCGTCTTCGGCGGGACAGTGTCGTGGGAGGGCTAATTTATGACACCCTCCAGTGTCAATGTCACGGCACGGAGTTATAGAAAGCAAATTTTTACTGAAAATATTTAGAATGCGTTCACTTGTATCTAGAGATAAAAACTAGAAAAGAATCATTTATTTAAATATAGTTTGTCAAACCATTTGTTACATTTCGCAAACAATAATTTTTACGGATTTTCGAGGGATTCAGCATGTTAGGTTGATCCTTTTATCTAGTGCGAATCATTACTGAAAATTCACATCCCTGTATTATAGAGAAATGGGTTGCGGAATTCCAGACCCTTCCAGCCCTCGTAGGCACACGTACACGCCGACCAGGCGGTGTGTGAGTGTGCCGCCATGTCAGTTCCCATAGCCTCCCTGAGAAACGACGTGCTGCCGAATATTGCTAACCATTTCTCGATGATGCAAAAGTACGACTTCTGAGGACCTTTCCACCCTAGATAGAACTTTCATCTAGCTCTTTTCACCATTGACAAGTCCCGTGACTGCATTATTGGGAAATATTTCCAGGCATCCCTGACCCTTGCGATCGCCGTCGGCACACGTACACGCCGACCAGGCGGTGTGTGAGTGTGCCGCCATGTCAGTTTCCATAGCCTCCCTGAGAAACGACGTGCTGCCGAATATTGCTAACCGTTTCTCGATGATGCAAAAGTACGACTTCTGAGGACCTTTCCACCCTAGATAGAACTTTCATCTAGCTCTTTTCACCATTGACAAGTCCCGTGACTGCATTATTGGGAAATATTTCCAGGCATCCCTGACCCTTGCGATCGCCGTCGGCACACGTACACGCTGATCAGGCGGTGTGTGAGTGTGCCGCCGCACGGCTATTCGAACGAAGCTACGACAGCGCCATCCACGTTGACGCGCCGCTCATGCTCCTACAGGCCTCTCTGGCGGACAACATGCTGCCGAATATAGCTAATCATTTCTCGATGACGCAAAAGTAGGACTTCTGAGGACCTTTTCACCCTAGATTGAACCTTTATCTAGCTCTTTTCACTATGGAAAAGTCCCGTCGCTGCATTATTGGGAAATATTTCCAGGCATCCCGGACCCTTGCGATCGCCGTCGGCACACGTACACGCCGACCAGGCGGTGTGTGAGTGTGCCGCCATGTCAGTTCCCATAGCCTCCCTGAGAAACGACGTGCTGCCGAATATTGCTAACCATTTCTCGATGATGCAAAAGTACGACTTCTGAGGACCTTTCCACCCTAGATAGAACTTTCATCTAGCTCTTTTCACCATTGACAAGTCCCGTGACTGCATTATTGGGAAATATTTCCAGGCATCCCTGACCCTTGCGATCGCCGTCGGCACACGTACACGCTGATCAGGCGGTGTGTGAGTGTGCCGCGGCACGGCTATTCGAACGAAGCTACGACAGCGCCATCCACGTTGTCGTACGTCCGTACATTCTCTCTTCCTCTGTTTTACCAATACAGTGTGTTGCTCGATACTGAACTTTGGAAAACGTTCCTAGCTCCCCTACTGGACAGAAATGTTACTATTTAGCTTCCTCTAGCGGCCGTTCGTTCTTTCATAGCGTGACGATCATTATTGTGTCGGGGCATTTGGAGCTTGCCCTGGTCAGGTTCGGTTCCCTCCCCTTAAATACAGTTTGTCAAATAGTATCCATTAGTTTTGTTTCCTTCCAAGTTGGAAAGTGGTCAGGGCCCGCTCTAGGGGGGGGGACAACCCGGGCATTTGTCCGGGGCGCCAAAATTTAGGGGCGCCATTTCGGCTTTGGCTGTGAGTGTGAGAAAAATATTGATGTTTTAAATACTCAGTTAATAGGAAATGTCTGACTACCCTTGCCAGACAATTAGGCTAAAAAAAAGGTCATTCTGTTCAGCGCGGTGCTTTGTGCTTAAAAAGGGGCGGCAATTTGTTTTTTTGCCCGGGGCGTCGTAACCGCTAGAGCGGGCCCTGAAAGTGGTCCTTCGAGTTTGAAGTAGTATCTCGGCACACCCAGTGAAAATACAGACAAAGTCCAAACGATCGTCGGAGCTATCGCGGACACAAAACAGACATCATTAAAGATATTGCAGGAAGACGTGTATGATCGAAATCGTTGGTTAACGAACAGATAGTTTTATTTAATGCTATTTAAAATAATCTCCTATTACAAAGACCGGTTTTTCTCCTCTTACAAAGTAACATAATGTCAAAGTCTGCCCTAACACTGAATATTAAATTATTGTAATTTATATTACCTCAATTTTTGCAAAATTTACTTTTAAATTTATATTTTAATATAAATTAATTTGAGAGTAAAACATGCTTTACCCCTTGGAATATTTTCCTTATTGGATATTAGCAGCGAATTCCAAATACTGCCAGCATGGATGGTACTAATATGATGTTGGCTCTGATCCAACCTAAAAGATTATGCAGATTCTAATCCAGCCTAAAAGATGATACAGGTTCTGGTCCAGGCTGAAAGATGATCCAGATTTTGATCCAGTCTAAAAATTAGACTAGGGGGCAGCACTATACCGGGGACACTGAAACCTCGGGCGTGAGCACTCTCGTTTCCTCTCTGTATATCGTGTTTCGTATCATTTTCATAAGAGAAATGTCACAAATATATCGGTGAAAGTCTCATAAAAAATGTGGTGCAATCACAAATTGTGCTTCGACAAACGATGTCAGTCGACGTGCCGCGAACGTCATTTTTTTTTCTGCGACAACTGCCTATCGACAGTTAAGAGCTTGCATTTGCACTTTCGCGTCAGTCAGTTTCCAAAACCTCTCGAAGTGCACACGTACATTTCACTCTCGAGTTTTCTTCCAAAGTTTTTATTATTGTTATCGTAGTTGTTATTGTTGTTCTGGTTGTTATTGTGGCAGTGGTATACTTGTCTATAATGTCAGTTATCAAACGCAAGGCTTTAACCATACAACAACGCGTGGACATACTAAAGGATTTGGAGACAGCGTCGGTTAAACAAGTGGCTGCAGCGTACAAAATAAATATAAAAACAGTTCACCGGATAAAGAAGGAGGCCGCTACCATAACTCGGATGGCAGAGAATAAAAACCAGACGAAAATCAAAAGGATAAGGAAACCAGGATTTCCAGAGTTAGAGCGACAATTGTATTCATGGTTTGTTGAGAGAAGAACTTTGGGAGACAAACTATCCGATGCACTACTTTTAGAAAAAGCTCGTGAATTACAGGATGGTACAGAATCACATTCATCTTGCAAGATGAGCGTCGGGTGGCTTGCCAGATTTAAAAAGCGCAACAATATCCGTCTAGTCCATCTACCTGGATACAAAGCAAGCGCCGATGAAGATGCAGCGCGTCTTTTCATTAGTGAATTGAAAAAAGAAATTGAGGAAGATGAAATCGATTTGGAGTGCGTTTACAATATGGATTTGACTGGATTATTATGGAAGGCTATACCGTCAAAAGCCCTTGTAAGGAATGAAGAGGGCGATGTGATCGACACCAAGGAGGAGAAGGAGATAGTTACCGTTGCTTTATGCGCAAATGCAACTGGAACGCATAAACTTATGCCCTTCCTCATTCACAGATATAAGAAGCCAAAAGCTTTAAGAAACGGTACAAATGAACTCCCAGTTATTTACGCATCGCAAAAACATGCATGGATGGACCAAAAATTATTTCTGGAGTGGTTCAGCCATTTTAAAAAAAGCGTACAATTGTTTCAATTACAACAAGGAATTTGTAATAAAGTAATTTTACTCGTTCGGGATTTTGAAGCACATAAGCTTCCTACTATTCATATACATGATAGCAATATAGAAATAAAACATTTACCCCCAAATACAACATCCTTGATCCACCCTATGGATCAAGTTATTGATAAAACAAAAAAATATTTCAGGCATAAGTTAATGCAACACGTCGCAACATATACAAGTGGAAAAACAGAATTTTATAAAAAGTACTCCATAACAGATTGCATACCCATCCTAGCTAATGCTTGGGCAGATGTAACAAGCAATAACATAAAAAATTCCTGGCACGAACTTTTTCCGCACACACGAATACATGGAGAAGTTAAAAGAGAAGGAGAAGGAGAAGAGGAAGACGAAGAAACCAGTATTGTTCACGAAATGCAAAAAATTATGTCACAAATTACATTGCGTAATATAACAACAAAAGGCATAACAGATTTTTTAACTGCATGCAAAGGAAAAGAAAGGAGACATTTAGAGGAAGGACAAGTTAGGAAAGAAAGATATTTAACGGATGGAGAAGTTAGTGAAGAATATGAGAACGAAGACAGGAATGAAGACCAGAGCAAAAACTGGAATAAAGAAAGGTACGAGAACAAGGATGAATGCTCAAATGAAAACAGGATTCAGGGCAGAAGGGACGAAGGTACGGATGTAAGACTGCAAAAGAGCGGAATTCCATTAAGTGTAGAAGAAAGGCAAGATCTTGAGAAGTTTTTTACACATATAGAAAGGTACAACGACCGTGCAACACCTGCAATGCGAATACTAGTGCAATCCATAAAATTATTGTATTTAGGTAAAATCATTAATTAAAATTAATTAGCTACTAATTACTTCACGTTATTTTAATGTCCAAAATTACAATTCGTTTCTTCTAGGTGAAAATCTACATAACAGAAACAAAATCTAGATGCCTAATCTGGATGACGACCATCGTCTTTCAAAAGAAAACTTTTTTTATATTTCGTATATTTCGTGTATTTTTTTAATTTCTTGTATTTTGTATATCTTTTGTAACTTTTTATATTTTTTATAGTTTTTATATCTTGTACAGTAATATTTTGTACAGTGAATTTTTGGGACTGGACAAATTTTATATACATTGTTTATATCATTCAATATATGCTACTTGTAGTCTCTTTCTTTATCATTTACCGTTATTAGGACGCGGAGGCATAGTTCTGTCAATTTTTTGTATGGAGGTTTACGACATGGGCGACTGAATTCAGCTATTTTTGAGGAAGTTTCACAATTGGTAATTTCCGCGGCCCTGGATTAGTTTTGGAATCAGGCCCCTACAAGCTAAGTTATTACGTTTTTCGTGAAAAACATCCTCTTCTAGGGTTCTGGTTCCACGCTCAATAGCAATTGACGTGTTATAAACAGGCATATGCGACTCAGAGCTATTGGGGACTTTTAATTGCGAAAAATCCCTTGAGTCTACTACTACTACATACTACCTATCTCCGAAACTAGTGCGCAGATAAAAAAAAGTATCCTACGAAAATTGCTGGTCTTTCTACGTACAATAAGATTTTACGTACCATAATAAAAAATACAGGTTTCCATTTCAAAAAACAAACTTGACCTTCAAATGACCTTGAAAACGCCACCCAAATAAAAAACTGATACTGCCCCCTCTTTCCCCCTCGAAATCCTTGGACACGCGTTTTTCACTTTTTTAATATCTTTCATACTTTTCGAGATATTCAGCTGGAAAGTTTTCAAATGAACACCCTGTATATGTATTTACGTATAAAGAAATAGTGTATATACATTTCCTGGTGCTGGTAACTTCTTAAGAAAAAGGAAGAAATGAAGAAATTTACTAAGATTATGGTAAATTATAAATTTTTTTTAAATAAAATTAACGGCATATATTGTTCATAATTACTGTACAAAATTTTAAACAATACAATATATATATATAAAGAAAAACGAAAACTAAACTAAAGTATATGAACATAAAAAAATAATATTTAGGAATTATAAAATTTTGATAATTTTTAGTTTTTATTACATAGCAATGTAATAAAACAAATATTTACTAATTGTTTCGGTTTTGTATTCTTCATATGGAAATGTAAAAGTATAATTATTAATTAATCTGTCGGTGGTCATATCTAAAGGTATCACATCTTTTCGTCTCTATCGCTTCAAGAAAGTACTTTTCCGTTTGTCGTAACAAAAGATAAATTGCACAGGCATGCTGCTACTCACAATCTCATTCGTACACGTACATGGTACCTCTGACCACGACGCCTATAGCAAACGACCAGAGGATCTTCCATGGGGGGCCGGCATGGTTTGATATCCATATACGTATGCAAGGGTCAAAATCTAGACAAACTGCCGCTTCAATACCGCAATGAGCAGTTTAAAAGTGGTCAATCGTGTTTCCTAAAAGTCCAATCTACGTCTATATAGAGCCCAAATTGCGAATTTCTACCTCATCGTGGAGTAATTTGTAATATTCGGCAGAAAATTCGAATTCTGAAGCAAGTATGACGTCACAAGATGGCTGCCGCTGAGAGATGTTGGTAGCATTTCCCCGCAGTTACTTCGACAGATAATTCATAGGAGACACAAATTACGACGTATATACCGACTGCGGCGAGCTGTAAATGGCGGTAGACTATCGCTGTTCTTTTCTACGTTCCGAACTTCATAAAAGAATGGTGCCCCGACCACGACAAGAACCGGGCTGCTGATATACAGGGTCCTTCCGTTAAGTTATGTCACCATTTTTTAGGCATTTCCGATAGCGCAATTAAAAAATGTTTTAGACAAAAGTTTGTCAGTACTTGACGAGCTACATGTTGGCATATTCTTAAATCTAAAAAATGCTTTTTACGTACAAAAGTAAAGGTCACCTTGACTTTTTTAAATGGCACCACATATTTTGGACATCACAGGATTGTTGCTGACTTCGAGACGAATTCAACAGTGTATTATACTATGACCTGGAAATGACCTCAAACTCGAAAATTTTGTGCAAACGTAACTTTAATAAAAAATTATTTTTTACAAAACAAAGCAAATTACATTAGATGTTCGAATTGCGATCCACCTTCTACGACCACCTTATCTTTGGGGATATCTGCAATCCGTTGTACACGACACAAAAGTCAATAATGTTCAAGAACTTCGGAATCGCATAACAACTGCATGTAATAACATAAACCGAGACGCCCTAATTATGGCGACAACGAAAAGTCTAACACAAAGAGCGGAGCTCTGTATCGTAGAAGGTGGATCACAGTTCGAACATCTAATGTAATTTGCTTTGTTTTGTAAGAAATTAATAGTAATAAAGAAATGAATTAAAAACGATAAGCGTGCTTTGAGACTTATTTCCTCCATTCGCTTTTCATGTCAATTCCACATTTGGTCTTTCTATTTATTGCTTTATTTTAAAATCGTTTCTCTCGTAAGTTATGTTTTTCCTTCCACTCCCTTTTCGCATGACCCATTTCATATGTACATTTGATTTTATTTTAATTAACATTTATGAACGTCTTTAAGACGTCTTGTAACACAAGAAGTTCAGGAGACGTTCGGAAGCCGTTCGGAAGACATTCGAGACGTCTTTAAGATGTATCTAGGCAGTTGTGGCCTAAGTCTCAACAGTGAATGTCCCTTCGTGCCGATTGTAGCGTTGAGTTTATTTACTGTTAGATATGCGAGGCTGTTAATTTTTCATAAGTATCTTTTTGTTTTTAATGAAAAGTGTGAGTGTCGCGTGTTGAACGGTGAACACAGAAAAAATTTACAATAGATAGAAATAGAAACATTACAAATATTTTACAATGTTAAACGGAAAGAAATTAAGTTCAATACACATAAGCTAGCATAAGGTTGTTTAACGTTAGGAGATTTCTTCCTAAGGGTCGATGCATACCTCACAGGTCAGGCTGGCGGACAAAATGTTACAACCCTTTTTTTTCGTGGGAAAATGCTTTTTGCATACCCCGACTCTCTGGGGGAAGTCGGGGTTATGTGGGACTATCCCTGGGGAGAATCCCCAGAGACTACCCACTGAAAACCCACGCCCACCTAAGCTAAAGGGGAGGTGCCTGGATCACGCGAGTACTCAACAGGACACCTCCCAGCTAACATACTACCCGCGCGAGGGGGTTAGCCTCCCCCATTGCCTACTCTATAAGACTCCGGGCGGAGGGACTCGCCCGGTGTCCTCATCCCTGGAGCCTTCGGATTGGGCTTCCCGAGTCCCAGCTCGGTCCACCCACAGCTCCCGGTGTCTTCGTGCCCCGCTCGGAGCCGGTGTCCCGAAGGAACCAGCTCCGGCCGAGGCAGGAAGACGCCGCCACCGGAAGGAAGGGCCGTCGGAGGCGTGATCCAGCACGCCCCGACCCTTCCTACCCAACCCCCCACGAATCCCCCTCCCCTTATAGGGGAGGGACGGACCGACACCGCCCCCCCCACACCAAGATTTATCCCGAGGGGTGTCGTCCCAATGCGGGGGGAGCTATGCACCTCCCGGGGGCCGGGATCAGCTCACACCCCGAGGCCCCGAATCCACCGCCGCCCCTGGTGGGTGCACAGCGCGACGCGGGGGGGGGGGATCCCCCCGCGCCAACCCCTCTCCACCCCCCTCTCCCGGGGACACCACAAAATGATACAACCCTGGTTTTGTGTCTAACGTTTAGGAGCGGACAGCTTGTCCGCCAAATACAAAACCAGAGTTATAATATTTTCGAACCCGAGTTGCACTGGATCTAGTTATCGAATTCACCGTTCTCAAAGCGTAGAGGACGCTAAAATCACTGGGTACTAACAGTAATTAAAAAATCACTGTGATCACTATGATAAATCACGGTTAGTGATTTTGGACGCAATTCCTAATATATACAGCCGGACTCTCGCGTGCTCTCGCGGTGTTGCCATTTTTACCTTCAGCATGACTAGAGTCGGCTGTGATACAATAGATTCCTATAGAGACCAAATCCCATAAGGTGTCAGGTCTATTCCTATATCTCATCTGTGGAGTATATTCTACAGAGTCGGTAATTCAGAACCGTAGATAGAAAAATGCATTGCATGCAATGTCTCTAGAGCCGCAACCCGTGGCGTGAGCACTTGATATCATATATTCTCTGTATGTATCCTTTCGCAGTACCTGGCAGTACCTGTAAGTACTGCTAAGTACCTTACATTAGCAAGATGTCTGCGTTGTTTAGGTTTGTTAAAAATGTAGGGAGAAACATACAGTTGCCAACACAAAACAGGAATATTTCATTGTCTGCTACATCCTACCTGAAAGAAAGTAAGCATAAACCATTTGTTTTCGATTCAAATGAAATAATTACATGGAATTTATTCCGATTCTATAAGTAAATTTATTAATCTGTAATTCAGAATTCTTATATACATTCCACTTAATATTCTTTGTAGTTATCGAGAAAAAAGAAGGAAATAATTTAATAATTGAAGCAGTGATAAAACCAGACGAAAATGATAGTCGATTCCTGAAACCTAAAAATGGGGCCTGTCCTGTGTGTTCCTCTGGTCTTAACATTCGTCACACTGTACGATCTTATTTTCGTGTTTTTTTAGAACATGACTTAATTTTTTATATTTTTAAGCAATTTAAAAATTATTTTAGGATGTTCTCATACTTAGCCAGTTTTTAAGGTCAAATGGTTCTATATTACCACGTAGAATTACTGGCCTCTGCAAAATACAACAAGAGAGAATTTCTTCAATGATCTTGATGGCCCAGAGAGCAGGTAAAGTATAATTAACTTGTTTTAATTTAAGATTAGAAATCAATTAATACGTTCGAGACGATGTCAGTCCCTGGGGACTAACTCTGTGGTTCGGTTGTATCGAATCTGATAAATAATCTTAATATATATGACATAAAAAGTACACTTACAAAACTATAATTTATATAACACGGTCTTTTACTCTTTCATAATTCTGCCTACACTAACTGTCTCTTAGCCAATATCTATTTCGCGTTTATCGAATAATAGGGAATCTAAATCTAGCATAATCTAAACATAAAATGAAATAGAATCTCTATCACGTTAAACACACTATCTTATGTTTATACTCTGTCAAAACGTCCGCCGAGTGCTCTCTGCTGGCTGAACAGAAAATATATCAAAATCTATGTCTCGACCATATTAACTTTAAAATATGTTTGCATTGTTTCCTCCTTTCAGGATTAATGCCAAAGAAATCTCCTTCGGGAGATTACTGGGATCCTCTAAAAAGGAGCAAGTGGAAGAAGTTTAATACATATTATGATGAAGACACTATCAAAGCTAAATATCGCTTGTAATTTATTTTAAAAAATCCCACAATAAATATATATTTCGTTGGATCATAAATAAACGCAGTATTTTCATTACATAAATTCTACATAAACTATACATATTTGCATGCGGTTCGGTTTCCGTTTGAGCATCAGCTGATACATCGGTACAGGTTAGAAATCATGTTGAAACGTAGGTTAATAGCAACTTCGTGGTGTAAAGTTCAGAAACGATACGCGCAAAAGAATTCAAAAGTAATAGTGAAAGGTGAACATGAGGAACATGATGTTGCAAAAATCCGTAATATTGGAATATTGGCGCACATTGATGCCGGTTTGTTTAGTTTTAATATATTTTTTAATATAACCTGATGTTGTCGGATGTATCTGTCACAAGAATAATTTTTAATAATGATCTTTTAGGTAAAACAACTACTACAGAAAGAATGTTATTTTACTCTGGTCTTATTAAATCTATGGGAGAAGTACATCATGGTAATACAGTAACAGATTACATGGATCAAGAACGTGAACGAGGTATAACTATTACCTCTGCAGCAGTGACATATGAATGGAAAAATCATCGTATTAATTTAATAGACACACCAGGGCATATTGATTTTACTATGGAGGTAGAACAAACTCTAAGAGTGTTAGATGGAGCTGTAGTTATACTTGATGGTTCTGCAGGTGTGGAGGCTCAAACGCTGACAGTTTATCGACAGGCTGACAAATATAATATACCTAGAATTATTTACGTAAACAAAATGGACAGACTTGATGCAAATTTCGATGCAAGCATAAAGTCTATCGAGTCAAAATTGCAAGTAGAAGCACTGCCTACGCAATTTCCCATCAAAGAACAAGGGCTTTTGAAAGGCATAGTGGACGTGATTACATTAGAAAAAATGGTTTTTACTAAAGATGATAAGGGTATGAAATTTACAAGGCTAAAACTATGCGATGGAGAGGACAAAAGTTTGTTGGAAATGGCAGTTGAGAAGCGAAGACATTTAACAGATAAATTATCTAATATAGACGATAAACTAGCAGATGTAATCATTGAACAAGAATCTTTAGACACTATTGCTCCACAATTGCTGATAGACTCTTTATACAGAGCCACCATAAATATGAAAGGTGTACCTGTACTATTAGGTAGTTCCTATAAAAATATAGGTGTGCAACCTTTAATGGACAGCATCCTCTTGTATCTTCCACCTCCGGATAAAAATAAATATTTAAAGTACTATCGTTCTTTCGACAAAAATTTATCTGCCAGAGCATTTAAAGTTGTGTACGATAAACAGAGAGGACCTGTTACATTCTTCAGAATTTATACTGGAGCCATGGAGAAAAATACAAAAGTATATAACATTCAAAAAGAAGTGTCTGAACAAGTTACCAAATTGTACATTGCTTGTGCAGACGACTATGAAGAAGTATCTAATATTAATAATGGTAACATTGCAGCAGTAGCAGGATTGAAAAGCACCACAACTGGTGATTTAGTGACGACTAATGCATCAGCAGCCAATAAAGCCAAAACAAAGTTGGCATCGCAGAAAAACATTGAACTAGAAGATGTTGAGACCTTTTTCACTTCCAATTCGAGGATATTAGAACCTGTTTTCTTTTGTTCAATAGAAGCACCATCCCTTTCTTCTCAAGCAGCCTTGGAATCTGCTCTGCAGCAGCTAGAAAGGGAAGATTCAAGCTTAAGAGTAACTCACGACAGTGAAACTGGACAAACTGTGCTCGCTGGTATGGGCGAATTGCACTTAGAAATTATCAAAGAAAGAATTCGATCAGAATTTAAAATTGACGCAGATTTAGGACCATTACAGATTGCCTACAGAGAAACTATAACAGACTCTGTTAAGGATACCTTTAGTTCCGAATACACCATAGGGAAAAGTAAACATTCAGTGACGGTAACTATATCATTGATACCGAACTATCAGGGAACCGAGCTTTTGCTATTAGATAGATCACCGGATTGCATAGCAAACATTGATGCTATACCTATGAAAATGATGAAGGCAGTCAAGGCTGGTGTGAAATCAGTTCTCTTGCATGGACCAAAACTAAGCTACCCAGTTGTAAACATGGGGATAAAGTTACATTGGTTGGAATACAAACCTGGTACTTCTTCAACAATCATTACTGCTGCTGTTGCTCAGTGTATCCGGAAGGTAATTTCATTTTCTTTATGGTGTATTTTAATTTAAAAGCCTAATCCAAAGCTTTGAAACTGTAATTATGACAGCCATATGCGAATCTCTTCTGATGTTCATAGTTTTGTACTTTTACAAAAAAGACTGAAAGTGAAAGATTTTATAGTTTAATGGTAAAAGAATCTCAAGGTCAGCCTAATATTTCCATTTATTTAAAAACTATGCTTTGGTCATCATGTTTGATCGTCTCGCGTGCCTTTACAGGTTCTGCAATTTTTTCATTTTCGCCGCAATCCTTTGTGTCTGATAAAATCAACATAGACTTGGGTTTACAGTCCAGCATTGTTCTCCTTGAGTTTTGTTTTGCTGAATCGCCGCTTTTCGTCTCTTCGTGGCGCAGACAGTACCTATGCTGCCATTTTTCTTGCATAGATTTTGTAGCCTCTTCTTTTTTCAGTATCTCCTCATTGGGTGTAAATGTATCTGTGAGAGTTTTTAGGATGTTGATCTTCTTGAACGTATCGTCCGAGATCAGATTCGGATCGTAGTACTTGGGTGTCGTGTCCATCGCCGGAAAAACATAACGCTTCAACTTCGCATGTTGCTTAAATTCTGTGGCTCGCGGTAACTTGCCGGATTGCCGGTCGAAAAAATCGTTGATCAATATATCGTTCTTGATCTGTAAACTTCTTAAAAAATTCTGATCGACCAGCTTCCGTTTAGTGCTTTTGGTATCGTTGCTCCCTTCGGAACTGGCATTGTCACCATTAAGAAGTTTCGGCGAGTGCTTCTGATTGTTACCCTCCCTTAATCTGCTTTTGGTTCTTTTGGTATTGGTTTGGCTCGACTTGTCGACACCGCGGATACCCCATTTCAGCATGTAAGCGTCGAGGAAATGGTGGTAAAGTTTGGGGCAAACCTCTTGATGCTCATAGTGCTTGTCTATGAAATAGATCCTGCGAAGACGACAGTTTCCGTATATTTGCAGTCTCTGCGTGGCAGCATAAATACTGTTGAAGGCGGTTTGCGTTAATTGCGACAGGTTCAGCTCTAATTTGTTCCATCCGGCTTCCAATTTCATCCGCACGCGACATATTACGCCCCTGGAGTTGTACCTCTCGTTTTCCGCGTTAGTAAATTGAAAGTGATGCAGACAGCTTTGGGTGTCTACTACCTGTGGTTCAATCGAAGTTAGTAAAACACTAAAACTATCGAGCAGTAGAAGTGACTAGTCTCTGACAACTATAGTAGCAAAACAAAAATATGAAGTCATGTTAACTGGTTCGATAAATGTCTAATCTTAAATTCATTGATTTGTTTCTGAAAAGATCATGGTAACTCGCAGTCTGCATTGTTATGAAGAAATCATTGCACCTATATTGATTATACTTATAATGCCTATATTAAGTACACTTATTTTTAAAGCATATTAAATATTAAAAAAGTGATATATAACATATATATTGATTAATTTTAATGAAAAAATTTAATATCCCTTTTTAATATTCATTATGCTTTAAAAATAAGTATAATTAGTATAGGCACAGTAATTGGGTCCCTTACCCTACGACGAGTTAACACGGTTCTTTGAAATAGGTTACCTGCACTTGCAAGCGGCAGTGCAAATTCAGATTTTTTATGACGACAACCAGAATCGGTAATTCAATATTGAGAAACTGTGATGAATCGGGCGGACAAAGGATAGAGGTTCCATAGTCGTTTGGTTGTTCCAAGTCCTGTACCTCAATGACCTGTCGACGGTTTCCGGTTGACATTAATTAGTATCGTATAGGATTAGAACGCGGAACGTTTATTGTACATTCGCATGTAGAAACAAGGAACGTACATTTTCCAACAAGTCCGAATCGAGGATCTTACGGATACGACCCGACTGCGACTGATGTTTCCTCCAGTACTCTAATGGCTTGTCGCTGATGCTGTATAGTAGGGACACATATCCAGCAACCATTAAACCCCGATATTATTTGGTACAACTGGGAAACGTTAATGCGGATTTACACCGTGGGATTTACATATTTTCGTTCGCTTGTTTGTTTACCAACTGCTTCGTTGCCGAAAACCGAGGCTAGATTCGATATGAACGACGACTAGCACTCGCAACTGTGTTTCTTTCACGCCAGTCAATTTTTCTTTAATACAGAGTGACTAACAATTTGTCGATGCAGCACCTTTATTGAAAATTTTATGCGAGTGAAAATTAAATAGGAACTTTATCTGTAACAACTTACTTTAGCGTACTATGTCGATCAAATGAAGTTGTAAAATACTGCTATTAAATAGTTTATGAGAATTAGGTTGCGACAATTAGAGAAATATTTTGGTTTAGTTGATGCAGAGTAGCACGATTCTGTTGCTGGAGCCAATAATGCAGCTGGAGATCGTGGTAAACGAAGAATACTCTTCCGGTGTCATGGCCGACCTCCCGAAGAGACGGGCAGAAATACAAGATATCGACGTACGTGGACAGAACAAGGTAATTAAGACTGGTTGGCATTCGGTTTTCTTTGTCCTGGCAACTTGAAAATAACGCTGTGGATCTAGGAGACCTACTTAAATTTTTTGTATGTCAAAATTTAGATAGTTAACGTACAAATATTTAGGCAGTGTAGATACACAAGCTCGATAGAGTTCAAGGTCCACGTTTCATACTTTTGCCAATCTCGGTAAGTTTATTATAATTGGCTTCCAATCGATTCTCTTTGACACTCTGCCAACATGTATGCGACTGCACAATCCACTTCTGGTTTCGTATCCTTGGAAACCTAATCTTATTCGAATACGTGTTCTATACACAGGTGATCAGGTGCCTCGCCCCGCTGGCCGAGCTCTTAGGATACTCGACAACATTGAGGATACTGTCGTCGGGCCACGCAACGTTTTCTTTGGAATTTGATCATTACGAACAATTGGATCCGATCAACGAAGCGGAAGCGATTAAGAGGATCACGGGATTTAATTAGGAGATTGTTAGACCAGGTGTGAAATAAAAGTTTACGTGACGAAACAAGAAATGCGTGCATCTCGAACACCCATCACGTTATTCGTTTCTTTTTTAAATCTTGTGTATTAAGAAATTAGCAGTTCAACTTTACAAAGATGTAAATTCGGTCGTTCTAACGTAAAAATTATTTACACGAAAAGAGCATTGTCTTCGTGGAACGCGGCCACGAAGGCAGTGAGCTCGCTTACACCTAGAAGGAGTAACGATTCGTATGATCGATACTCGTCGTTATATTATTCTCGACTAATTACATGTTCAGCTTCACGTTTCATTCGTTCGATCTAATCAAAATATATTGCAGCATTATCAATGGTGCGTTACAATTTTTCTTATACGATCGTCGTTCGCGGTCGCGGATTGCGGAGCCGATTCGCATATATGCCGGGTTCGCAAATCCCCAACGAGCGCGATTCGAAGGGAGAAAATAAACATCTCGGCTTTGAAAAAGTCCGCGACCGGCCTCGCAATCGACCACCGCGTATAAATAAATTAATATTGCTTAAGATCATGCAAAAATGTCATACATAGTAAAATATATGTATGTGTATATATTATTATATGTATGGAGGGATGAAATGTTAAAAATGGGATGAGACTTGCAAACACGTCAGTTGCATCTTCTCGTAGTATTGCGTGGAGACGGTTGCGGGACGAATTTCAAGGCAAAATTCAGTAAAATGTACAGTTACACGGGCGCTGAGCCTAAATCGTGCGATCAAACAACTCTTTACAACGACGATGCAACAATTTTAGTGCATCCTGTACCAGAGCTGGGCAAAACTTATTTTAAATAACGAATAAAAAGATAACGAATAAAATCGATTTATTCATTATTCGTGAATGACGAATAAATCGATTTTATTCGTTATTCTTTATTTGATTACAGGAATACAGTATTATTCGTTGTTCACGAATAACGTACAAATTTTAATAGTATTGGTTGTATACGAGCATGTGGACATTGTAGTCAATCTGGGCAATAATTTCGGTAACATCAATAGCTGTCAAGCAGTGCCGGATTAAGCTTCTAGCGAGATCTAGACAAAATTGAAATTGGGAAGTCTTAAATAAAACCACTTAAATTTTTTATCAGTAGTGGAGTTTCAATTAATAAAACTTTATCCTTGGAAAAATTAAAGTTTTTCGTTTCGGATTTTCATTTTAGAAAATTCAGATCAATTTTAGATCAATATCTTCGCAATCTAGCCGTTCGAGAGTATTTTTTCTCTCTCTCTCGTATAGGAAACATTACCTTAGCCTTCTCCGTCCTATTGAATTTGTTAAATAATTTTTAACTTGTTTTAAAACAGAGAAGGACCTTTCTTATCAGAGAAGGCTGATTAATGATTATAATTATATATATTTTTCGTTACACCGGAAACTCTTTTATTCTACAATTATTATTGTATTAGTATTTGCATTTTCTATTATTAATCAAAATTTTAAGTGACATTATTTAAGATTTCTCTAGAAGCAACTTACATAAATGGACCCCAATTTAAATTTTGTCTAGGGCCCGCTAGAGACTGCTTGACAGTCTCTACATGCGTGTGTACAACCAATACTAGGTATTCAAATTCATTCGTTATTTGTGAATGACAATTAATACTGTATCCCTGTATTCTTGTAATACTGTATTCCTGAATAAATCAATTTTATTCGTTATCTTTTTATTCGTTATTTAAAATAAATTTTGCCCAACTCTGATCCTCGGACGTAATGTCTGACTTTATCACGGGCTTGACGTCCGTAGGAGACGCGGAATGACGTCGGCAAACGGCTCTGTGGCCTTCCAGGATGAACTCTAGCTCCTCTTTGGCCTGCTGCAACTGGTGAATCTCCTCTTGCAAGCTCTGTTTCTTTTGTTCCAAACCCTCAGTCTCCTGCGAAAAGAGAACAACGCCGGTTACATTCGTTAAACCCTCTGTTTTCCAGAATTTCCAACGACCGTAGTCGCTGTTTTCCACTGTTGGAGATCATTCTGTGGCTTCGTTTTTTCAACCGCTGACTTTCTATCTCAAGGATAGGCACATCGAGAAAAAGAGAGTGAGCAAGATAGATATAGTCTTTCTTTTTGTTTCAAAGCGTTGGCTCCAAGAGTAAACGAAGTTGTTACCAGGACGAACAATTCTCTATGCTGCCTACGTTTACTGCGTTCTTACGAACACGACAGGGCCGAAGTTCCGAAAATCGGTCAAATCTGATTGAGCTCAAATTTTGTACATAGCCTCATTTTGTATGAAAAACATGTTTCGCAAAGGAATTTTTGGTAACTCGGAAAAAAATGTTGTATCATATTAGTATCATTTTTTACCTTACCGGTATAACGTTTGGATTAGCTGCCGTTTCTGAACTTGTTATTGCTGTACGCGGTCTGATTATGTTCAATTTTTATCGTTTTATAGGCATGGTTGAACGTGGCCGTAGATATCGCTTGGAAATGTATCCAGACAATAAAAGAGACGCGAACACATTGATTGGTTTGATACAAAAACATGTTGAAATTGGTACGAAAATGCCCGTAAGGTAGAAAATATTACGTCGGTATGGTAGAAAATGACAATGAAATGATAAACAATTTTTTTTCGACTCGCCAAAAATCCTTTTGGGAAACATGTATTTAATGCGAAATAAGGCTTTGTGCAAAATTTCAGCTCTGTCCGACCTGGCCGATTTTCGGAATTTTAGCCAACGACAGTTGTGGTAGCAAAGCGTGAACGAGATCTCCAAAGTGACGCGAATCGGGACCAGGATCTCGGTCGGTTCGAGTTTCGGATATTGACCGGAAAATGCTTACTTCTAGCAGGGCATTGGTGTGGTCCATCCTTCGCTTGCGGCACCTCGCTGCTGCCATTTTGTTCCTCTCCCGGCGGATCTGTCGACGCTCCTCCTCCTCCGGGGTCATCCCGATCGTCCTCGTGGGCCTTCTGCCGCCCATGTTGCGCCTGACTGGCTGCTGCGGCTGCGTTTGATGGGACTCCACGAGGGTGGTGTTGGTTGCCACCGGGGCGGCACTCGTCGTGATTATGTGATGCGCCGTCGTGTTCTGGGTCTGCGCCGGGGTCGGCTGCGACGGTTCGACCAGCGGCGGCACGAACCCGGCCTCGCGGCTGTGCGACGCTGACTCGCTGGTCAGCTCCAAGAACGTCTGCTCGATACTGCGGAGCGTCGTCGGCGTCAGCGTCGGCGTCGTTATGGTTGGCACTCCGCTGTGCAATCCGTCCAAGGATACCAACTGCAACGGCAAACAACGGTTTTATGTTAATCCCGACATCCTTTGGACTTGTCGTTTTCGTTTCTTTGTTTGACCATGCTTAACGCTAAACCTACCGCTAAAGTGACTGTTCTTCGCAGCTTTCGAAACTAGAGATCATGATTTTCTACGTATAAGTGAAACTGGTATTTAAATATAATTAATAATCTGTATTTAAGTACACAAGTAAAGTTTGCTATTTCACGTGCATTAACACGTCCATCTTTTAATTTGTGTTTTGATACAATGAAATTAACGTGTTTACATTTTCTGGTAACGGTCGACTTCTTTTCGGAGTAACTTGTACATTCTCAGCAGTTCGAAAGCAACTACCTTCTGAAAGTATCTCGCACGTTACGAGTCGTTCTTTGATAACGCTTTTATCAAATCATGGATTTTAGGCTCATCCACTTGCGTTGTAACATCGTGTCAGGCTGTTTCGAACCAGAATTTACTTTCTTTAGATCGTAATCTGTTGCGGACTGGGCCGCTGACCGGTACGTCCGAAGAGAGGTGCGGACAATCGCTGTGCGCGAAGTTGAAATGAAAAGGTTCGAAGGCGAGCACTTGCACGAAAACTCGCGTTTAATGGACAGATAAAGTTTTGCAACGGTTACGCGGTGAGACGGACACAATGACGATAGAGAACCCGAGACACCGAGACACCGAGACGCCGATACAACAAGGCCGCGAGAATTAGCGGAGTTCGTGATGGAGGATCGGCGAACCATCGCGGAAAGTGCGAGAACATGAGAGCAGGCGTTCGGTGATTTGAATTTTTAGAGTGGCGAGAGCAAAGTGACGAGTGCGCGGAGCCGATGGCGATCGCGGAATCTTCGGTGATCCGATAATTGGCTAAATCGGATCATCCGATTAGATAGGAGGCTCCCGGATTGGTTCGGCGCGCGACGCGTGATCCTGAGAGGCGCGGAACGCGACAGGAGGCGATCTTGAACGAAATCAAATTCTACTTTTCTGTTATCGATAATTGGCCATTGGACTAAATATGGACATACAACGAATATCAATTATCTTTTTCTTGTAGGAAATGATTAACGACAAAGTTGCTTTACTGCGTGGGCAGCTAATCTTACGATACACACTTCACTCCGTTATAAAGTATATTCTGTTCCGATGAATTGATTTCTTCTGTGAAGCGTTGTCCGTGTCTTGCAAACTCGCTTTCGATACCGATCCAAGTATTTCCAAGTGTTTTATAGGGGCATGTGTCGCAGCGAAAATTCGAGTGCTCGACGACCGAATTGTTTCGATGCAAAAGGAAAGAAAAAGAAACGAGTCAACGATCCTAGAAAACAGGAGCATCGGAATGACTCACGGAAACGAAGTGAGCTCGACGTCCGCTGAAACGTCGAGAGAAGTCCGGCCATTAATAGTCTGCAACCATGTAGCTATCTGTCTATCTGTACTAGCGGCACAGAGAGCGCGAGGAACGGTGGTACACGCGGCTCGACGAGCGCGCAACCGTGTAAACGCGGCTCGGCCAGGTGCGACAAGATCATGATGCGGTTGGGAAACAAATGGTTTTTCGCGGGCAGCTGTGGAACAAAGTCCGATCACCCTCGAGAGCCGGACTGCGCATTAGATGGCCACCGCCGCGCCGTTTGTTCGTTGCTGCCCGGATAAAAGAAGTTCGTTGTATTGTATCGACATTGAGCAACGTTGGAGAGCCGATTCTAACGAACGATTTCGTTCGATGGAAAGCGGTTGTGCAACGATCCAACCGGGGAAAAAACGGGGCGAAAAGAGAGAGAGAGGAAAAGAGAATGAGAAGGGAAAGAAAAGTGTAAAGAAAGACACAAAGAACCGATGGAAAGGTACGCGCGACTCAGGACACTCGTTATCGTTACCTCTTCCCCCGCCTTTTTCGTGATACCGCGTGTAGTTTGATCCGACGAGATCCTCCGACAAAAATATCCGTGATTCAATAGCCGATAAGCTATCGCGCGAGCCATATTCGTTCGCGCGGTTACGTTTCAAGGTACGCGCATCATTATCGCCCGGCATCATCATCGCTAAAATTACTACGAATTATCGCGACGCTCCTAACGATTATCCCCTTCCCCATAATCGGCCATCTCGTCGAATTCTGTTTACACGTCCCGCGTCCAATCTCGACTACTTCGATAGCACGAAAATAGCACTTTGGATGCTTTGTTGCTGGGAATCGAAAGCGATCCGTGTCTACAATGCTAATGGCTAATTGAAATCGATATTTCCTCGGTCGAGGAAGCGGCCCGACGGGTTCCGAAACGCTTGGAGAATCTAGAGACGCCATTTTAGTACCGGAATCGATTGATACACTTCTTTGGGACAGGTAAACCTTTCGTCTTATCTCAGTTGAGAAAGAACACGTTTATTCAAGGAATTCTGTACAGGTATCGCACAGGTGACTGCAAGAAATGCGCGAGACAAGACTTCTGGTAGTGTTTCTCAATTAATGGAACTATGACGTTACGCAGCTATCAGCGGTTCGAAGAAGTAAATCTACTGGGGTTTACTAGACTTATGTGAGCAATGCCGTTGGCATTTCGACTGTCGTCTACGCATATGTGGTGCAATTTTTTACCTGAATGTGAGAATGGTTTCTCGCGTTGCGACATTCGGTGAAAGATGTTTGATCAGTATGCGAAGGATTCAAAGGGGGTTGAAAAGATCGAGGAGTATGCGAGTACAAAGTAACAGTATCTATAATAAACAACGATTCTTTTTCTACAAAACGTCAAGCGGGCGCTGAGAAAAATGTACGGATCGTTCAACAACTTGAAATCCTGTGTAGGATCAGTTCGCGTTTTATGTTGCACATGTTTGTTGTTAATAACTGGTAATGACAGTGGTCTTGCGAGCGAAAGCGTATTAGAGACGTAAAAGGTCGGCGCGTTCGAGGGTCGGGTACGTGCTCGATGTCACGCCGAGCCGAGCCGAGCCGAGTCGCGCCGCGCGCCCGGGGCATGATAGAAAACCGATTGTCAGTCATCGGACGGATTTCATCGGAGGAACGAAAGTGTGCGCGCACGTCCGGAGAGGTACGACGATATTAATGACTCGGCTCGAGTCGCAGCTCACGTAGCGACGGAGCCTCGCGTTCGCCATTATCGCGGCGACCAATCGCCGGACGGGGACAACCGCGACGTATTACACACAAGCCAAGACCACACGTTTCCCAGAAAGCACAAAAAGACGCAGGAAGGAGAGAACAGGCGTCCTTCGGTCTCATAACGAGGAGAGACAACGACACAGAGATGCAAGGCGAGCGCTGCACCGCCACGCATCCTCGCGACGTCATTTCGAAAATTACGACCCGTGTTCGGATCGTTAACGAAGGTCGAGCCGAAGATCGATCTCCGGACGGCGGATCTTCATGCAAATTACAATTTCTTAAACCACTTCGCAGCAATTGAAATTGGGTAAGCGCTGTGCGCTAAGGTCGTATAGAGCGGTAAACGTATTATACATTCCTACGGAACACGATTTTTACAATTTCGTTAATCGAAAAATTATTTATTTTTGTAAATGTCTTTGTCTTTCTTCGGAAGAATTTTTAAGTGGTTTTACGATTAAATTGCGCACAGACGCGTAGCGAATGATTTGTACCGTTTCTTGGAATGAGATATTGTTATTTATATTATTCGCTCGCTCTTCGGCCACGACCACGCTTTCTTCTATAGTGGTTGCACGGCGATGACTCCGTGCAAATGGAATCTTCGGCGACCCCCAGGTGGTACTCATTCCCGCTTTTGGACGAAAATTTATTGTCGGGGTATTTTTAACGCAGAATTACGGTGCATAATCGCAGGGACCCCGCATCTGGCCGAGTGTCATCGCTAAAATTACTCGGTACACCACCGAACGGAGGCCACGACTTCAACGGGAAGAGTAATCACCCACCCACAAAGTTCGCGGCTCGCCCAACCGATATTTGCCGTTCCCCGTGCACGCTACAAGTTCAAGAATGTCCAGAGCGATAAACTTAGGCGTTACCGAATCGTTACCGGCGGACACCGGTTTCTGGAATTCTGCTGCCGGGCCCCGACGAATACCTCGACTTTCAAAATAACGCGTCGTTCTGTCATCGCGACCCTATTTCATGAAAATACATTTCTTTCAAACCATCTCCTTAACCCACTTGCATCATAAGGAAATATGAAAAGAAGACCTTTATCGCCAAACTTTTTTTTTATTATATTTAAGTACAGAAATGACTACAAGTAAAAGAACTTCATATTACAGCATTATAAGAAAAAATCAGAATTACTACTTTCATCTCCAAGAACACTCTCCATTTCTATTTTTTAGCTAACGAATAATGATAGTGATCAACAAAGTTGAGCGTATGCGGCTCCGGTGACAGTGACCAAGAAAATTGAGCGTATATATACGCTAATGATGCAAATGGGTTAAAGGGGCGTCCTTGTTTAATGATCCAATATTTTTTTAAAGTACAGAACCTTAAAAATTCTTATTAACCCTTTGCACTCGAAGCTATTTTAACTCCAAAATGAAACATTTCTTCCGACCTAGAATATTGCCCTTCTATATATTTTTTTTTCATGTTATACATACGAAAATGGTGCCACTTACTCGTACAATACCGAAATGTTTAGTAAATTATTAAATACGAATAAATTTAATAATGGAAAACATATTTTGAATAATTATACAGCAATTTTTTGAGGTGCCTTACAGGCACCATACGAGTGCTAAGGATTAAAAAATGGTATACGTAAGTTCATGGAAATGAACAAAGTTACGACGATTGGGCAAATTCTCCCATCTCGATTATTAATGTCTTTCGAACGCCAAAATTTTTCGCGCGCAGAGATGCCCGTGCCCCAAAGGGGTTAATCCGTCGTCTCGACCTTCGAGGCGAGTTAACCGCAATTTATTGCAGCCTCGAATGATGCGGCAGCGCTCGCGCTTATAAATCAGGTAATATGGTACTTGGAAGCTGTCTTTTGCCCTGCACGGTGTCCCGATTTGGCACGGCCCGAAATTTATAGCCGCGCGCCAATAGCGAGAAAGCAATTCCGTTATTGCGCCGATTACACCGGGGCCACGGATATTAAATTTTGGGGGTATGCGCGGGGGCGCGGTGTTTGCCGACAGGCTCACGGGACCTCTCTCTATCGGCCCGTATTTACTTCCTATGCGGTCTGGTATCGGGCCAAGGAAGCTCGTCGACCGACAAAGGCGTGGCCGTCGACAGTTACCCTTTCCGGAAAGAGAATCGGATTTTATTTGTGCTCGGGCTCTCGATGTCGGTCTCTGTTTGCGCTGGAAGATTGTCGGCAACGGAACTCGGCCCGTTTTTAATCAGCCGCGAAAATATCGAGATCCGATCGCGTTCGACTCTCCCCCCACCCCTTCCCCTCCCTCCAGGTTCTTAACCCTGTTTTCCGGTTTTTCGACTCGCACGACTCTGATAAAAAGTACCGTCTCTGTTTGTGTAGTAGAAATTGGACGGGACGATTGTGTGCGCAACTCTTTGTCTCGGTCGTTCAATGTTTTTAGATAACGGTTTACAAGCACGGAAAATGTCAAAGGTTCAGAGATAAACAAACCGCGGACGTCGATACGAAATTATATTGTGACAGATTGATCTTGCGAAAGAGGAAGTTGAACGGAGCCGTTCTTTGCCGAATATCTTCGCTCCGATGTTAATATCGTGCGAATATAATTGGGTCGAAGTTGACCGTAGCTGTTAGTTCATTTAACTTTTTTTTTCGAAGCTCCGATATCGAGAAAATTGAGACAACAGACATCGAGAAGATTGATCGTGACGCGTAACAAGACCGAGGACAGTCGCCACTGATAAACAGTAAAAGGACACGTACCGAGTTCACGAAGTTCAAGTCTCGTAGGTGGTGCGGACGATTAAAAAAAAAGGAAGCGTCAGCTCTATCTGTTCTTTTTTTTCGGTAGCAGTCACGAGACCGCGATTATTATACAGATTCGTTGACCGACGGGGGCCGTTCACCTTACGGCACATCGTCGCGTCGTCGGCGGAGGACGTCGGGGATACGATACGGCGACGCGCTGAACTCGAACATTTTTGTCCGGACGTGTCTGCGCAGGTTCCGACAAGTCGATGCCTTTCCGAGGAATGCGTCATGGCATGTCCGGAGACGAGCTCGCTCATTTTACGCGTAGCCACCTGAATTTTGCATAACAATGGCTCGGGGGATCCGTCCTCGCAAATGCAACTTCCGCGCAGTGAACAGTTAAACCTCTGAAAGCTTCCTTTCCACGGAGAACAGTTTTTAATCAACGAAACGTTGGACACCCACGGAAACTTTTACACAAAACCTTTCTCAAATAAAACGTACGAATTTCCGTACAGACATTTCCGAATTTTGCTTAAAACTCCGCGATCTGTAATTATTCGACAGCGGATCTTTATGCGAAATAAAAATTGTATAGGTCAATTGAAACGTACAGGAGCTTAATAAAGATTTTTTTTCTTTCATTAAGAATTTTACTATGTCGAAAATAATACAGTACTTTTACTACTGTTTCTTTTACTGCTCTTTCTACTGTTTCAAGTTTCACCTATTCATTTTTGTCATAAATGCATAAAATCCGCAGTGTAGTTAATTATTAACTGTATATTATAGCATTTGTCTTGACTAATCATCTCATTTTAATCATCTTGAAATATTAACCCTTGAACTTCTGCGAGTTCTCGGCCTATGCCGGAGTCATTTCTGACCCACGCCGATATTCTTCTATAGTCTTTTTTCGATATAAGACGATGGCTCGAAACCAGCTTTCGTCGTATTTCGGATTAAGAAGAAGGGATAGCGATTTTCTTATTTCGCAATAAAAAGCGTCATCTTATATCGGAATGAAATTGTACGTATTGACGGTTGCTCGAGCTTATCCCCACCGCGAAGGGTCACGAATGACTCCGGCATAGCATACGGAAGAGGTTGAAATAAGCTGAAATTTGTACAAAGTCCCTTAGTTGTTAAATAATTTCCAAATCAATGAACAACTGCTATGACAAATATAATTATCTTTAGACGTAACTAAAATGTAGAGCGTTGATATAATTCGTTTCGCGATTGGAAAACCAGAAGCGAAGGTTGCTACATAGAAGGAATCGGCTAGCGTGTCTGACTATGGCTTTCAGTTTCTACTTGAAAGCCTCACGCGCGAGATAAACGTTTGAAATCGATTGTTTCGATAACGGAGCAAAAATTGTAACTCTGCTTGTTTTATTTATTTTCTGCGTCTAGAATAATTGGAATACGATTAGTCCATCTGTCGTAGTCGACGATGGACGTTTGCTTGAAAAGCACATAAGCTATCTAGTTACTCGCGACCTTCTTCGCTACTATTAAAAGTCTCGGAGATTCGTTTTCTATTCTGAAGTGAAAGCTAAGAGTGTGGAGAGTCCTTGAGCCGCCAAACCGACTTTGTTAAACGCTTCCTGCGAAACTTTAAATTCCTGGAATATATTGTGTACATTCCAAGAGGTTTGCGGCTACTTATCGACCTTGGCCACTTCAATTTTCATCATTCTCCTCCGAAAGAATAAGAGAGAAGTTAATTGCGAAACCTGGTTGCTGCTTAGCGCTATAAATATTAGAGTTTCAATCCGCTAGGGTAAGGGACCCAATTACCCTATATTAATTGTACTTATTTCTAAAGCATAATGGATATTAAAAAAAAGGTATTCAATTTTTTCATTGATATTAGTTAATATATAAACATAGTTTTACCAAAGCGCACCCCTACTCGGACGACCAAAATGCACCAGCCACTCACCAATTAGGAATGTTTTAGTCACAATACATTTAGACATAATACAAGACACGACGCTGAAAATCAGATCTCGAAAATCACTCACAGCGAACACAACTAGCTAATCATCTGGAACCGAAATCCTGCACCTTGTTAAATTTGAAGATATATATTAAAGTGTTTTTTAATTTCCAAACGTCGAACTTCATTTCAACTAGGCGTTGTTAAATTCGTAACATCGTCAAAGCCCCGAGTATCATCGCGAGCAAGCGAAACGGGATTTACTTGCGGTATTCATGTTATATATCTCCTTTTTAATATTCATTATGCTTTAAAAATAAGTATAATTAATATAGACACAGTAATTGGGTCCCTTTCCCTAGAAATACAAAAGTGAAACCAACAACTATGAAAAATAACACATCAGAAATATTTCACAATTAAGTAATTAATCGAGAGAGGTACTTGTTGAAAAAATCTGCAGTGTGCTATCTCGGTTACGATAAGTCGAGTACGTGTTACGTTATCGAATGTTCTAAAACTTGTGCATACCTCGTAAATTGGAGGATGATGCAACGAACGTTCCCAGTAACGTACACATTATTTCGCCCCGGATTTTTCTCGTCTGTGTCGTGTAGAATAGTTCAGGAGTCGATCGGGTGAATATTGTATGAATCGAGGGGCATGTAACGAGGCACTGCCGCAGTCGCCGGCACATATTGACCCCGACTGACGACGAAAAAAGGCCTTTGCCTGCGTGCATGCGGTTTCTGCAAAGTAGCCGCCGTATGTGCGCGCGTCTCATTTCTTGCGCCCGTAGCACGCCGGTATCATTAATCTCTACAGGATGCATGGTATGCGCAGCATTCCATAATGCTTGGGTATGAAGCAATTTTTCGAATCGCGGGAGCCGCGTCAATAAATCAAGAATTCTTCATTTTCCCGGGCGAATGAGCGAAATTCTACGGAGGTTGCGGCAGCGGGGTGTCGCCGCGTTGATCAACGGTGTAAGATCGTCGACGCTGCGAGGACTGTATTCCAATTAATCGTTGGGAATCTAGAGATCTTTGGAAGCGATCGAACGGCGGCAAGGTCGATCGCGCCGCACGATAGAAGAAATCGGAGATAATGAAGAGAATGGAAGGAAAATGTGGAGTGGCACAATCGCGCACTTCAGGCGCTGCGATAAGCTACCCTGAACCTGTCAGGTGTATCAAATAATAATTCATTCTTGTAATCGGATCAAATTAAGACAACGGGAAATCAACTGAAAAATTTACAGAACTTGCGCCAATCACAATTCACATGGAAATAAAACTTTATTTACATATAAAGTTAGATATCCAAATACAAGCTGAAGATAGAATTTTAAAGATTAGCTTCGTACCTTAAAATGGGGTATAATAAATAGACAGCGGATTTTATGCATTTATGGCAAAACTGAGACTACTTAAAAAAAACGGATATATTATTTTCAATCTATTATTACGTATTAAAAAAAGAAAATAAATTTCTACTTCACTCTAGTTTTTTGCAACTCAGGTAAAAACTTTTTATTTTGCAGAAAGTTTCGTTGCCTAATAATAAACCTGCGGGCTATAGAAGCATTTCTTGATCGAAACGCTTCATAGCATTTGCATTCTAACGTCGGGAATTTTATATGCAACAACCTAATAATACAAGCACGTTCTACCGCCAGACACTATAACAAACGTGAAACAGTTTGCCCGTGAAAAGCTCGGCAAAAATAGCGCGCGATACGGCAGGGACTAAGCGTGTTCTCGATCACCGGTGCATTAAACTTTCCCTTATCTTCTTTCATTTCATTTTTCCGCCGCATCATTAATTTCCAGCCTGCGGCCGTCGCGCAGTCCCTGTTTGCACAGCGGTAGACCCCGAATTTCGCGCAGACGCGGGACTCGGTTTTTTCCTCCTAAACTCCGCCGCCGTTGGCTCGCATCATTTTCCGTTTCGCGATGCAGTCGGTTTGCTCTTTTCGTCCCGCTGCTCGCGACATTCGAGCGAGCGCGTGCTCGCGCGAGTGCGCGCGTTCGAGCGCACGCACACAACCTCGCTACGGCTATAAATAAATATGCGTTTGCTGTTTTAATCTGCCCTGGGCCCGAGTATAGCGCGGGCAAAGGGCGATATCGACAACCAAAAAATTGTTGCGAAATATCCAGTCGGACAGTGCGAGTGAATCGCGTTTTCCCGAGGATCGCGGAAAAACTGTTCGCGGGAAAAAGCATTCTAAACATGTACACTGCGAAACGAGCCTAACCGTGGCGGGGGAGAGAGGAACCACCAGCCGGACCTCCCTCGACCGCACGTGCACGTAACCCTATACCGCGAAAAATAGATTTCTCGCTAGACGGAGAGAGACAGAGTCAGAGACAGAGAGAGAGAGAGAGAGAGAGAGAGAGAGAGAGAGAGAGACTCGCCTCGAAAGCGAAGACGATCAAATAATTGTAATAAGACACTTAATTGGTCGCAAGTCGACTCTTCATGCTCGCCACGACCATCGCGGTCCATCTCGTTTCCTGTTTACGAGCGGCACCGTTTTTAATAATGTTTTTTAATCGTTTAGCAATCAGTTACGCAAACTAAGCAAGGATGAGCATGTTGTGAACCGGAGAAACATAACACATCGACGTGAATGTGTATGCATAGTTGTGTTTTCGTTTCTCCAAAAATCTTTTGAATATTGTGCTTTACATCCATGACGACACAAAGAACATGCAAGTCGATCAATGTGTGTCGTATACAGACAGGCGCGATAAACATAAACATTGATGTTTCATTCATTTTGAAGTTGTACTATCTATACTCTCGTTGATATTTCTCTCAACCAGAATTTCCGTGGAAATGGTAACGGAGAAAGTAAGCAGGCAGGGTGTGTTTTCCCGCCGGCAGGCATTTTCGGGCAGCGCTGGTTTACAATCTGTTTATTTCAGCCAAAGCGGGTGGAACCAACGTCATTGCACAATGTTGCACAATTCTCGCTGGTCCGCGTCGCAATAATGCTCCCGCATGCGTTTAACAAGGCTCAATAACGAGGATTCTTGCGTCGAATAGACTTTCTCCATCAAGTTCATCGGTGTGTACGCAATCGCTGTGTCCGCCGTATTATATTTTTTGCTTTGGGTCTTTGCCGCCGCACAATGTGACCAACAATCGGCAAACGTCGAAAAAAGTCAAGTGTAAAATACATAGGTTGCGGTACTGCAAGGTACTAATAAAGAAACGTAGATTTTAATGAGAGTTAACAATATCGACTGAATTTTTCCAATTTGTTGCCAAAAATAGTGCTTGGAATTTTTGTCCCGAATTTGCAGTGCATTCATTTAAACACGCGTCGTTTGTCAAAGGCTTATCCGATTAATTTGATTTTTATAAGTTATTTTCCTGCGTAACAATTCTTTTGTAATGTTACCAATTTATCCTATTCTTGAACGTTTATCAACTTTGATTTGAGTTTAAAAAAAAAGTATCAGAAAGTACCCGAAATGTATAATCAAAGTACAGTATCGTTTACGTTAACCCTTTGCGCTCCAAAATGTTCTCAAAATGAATGACTATTTGTCCAAAAAAAAAAACTATTTTCTCAAATAGGCTTGGATTTAGAAAAGTTTGAAACACTTTCCTAATACGAAAGATTAAAGAGATCATTAGAACGTCTAATAAATTTGATTAAAGTTGCATACGAGGACGACAGAAAAATCCAACATCTCATAGCACAAGGTGCACGTAAATCTAAAATGTCGGTGCAGTATCGTTCAATGAGGAATCTTGGAAAGAGCGTATCCACCGTGGAATCGACGAGGCCGGCGCGTTAATTTGCCGATTCGACTAATGGCCCATTGAATGGAGCAGCGCATCGAATGGCTGCCAAGTGGTGTGTTTATTTTCGACGATCGCTTTCGCTCCTCCTCGGAGTCCTTTGTACTGTTTTCTTCGAACAGAAGGCTACATTGTGAGAGGCACAATACGCTTGAACGCGATCCGTCAAGTCCGGCCACATCATCCCCCCCCCCCCCCACCCCAAGATTAAATCGAATTTAGAAGCATGTCCGACGATATTCTAAGTCGACTTTCTAAATTTAAACGGACCACCTCCCCGCTACTTTTTCTCGCGGGTCGCCGCGAAATCGTTTTCACGATTCACGGGTCCCGCCATTAATCAAATCACGATCGGTGTCTATTGTTCATCACGCGGAACCGTTCCAACCGACTTCCGTTCCCGTTCAACTTCGAATTCCGTCACTGTTAATCATTCGAGATTATTAGCGTGTCGGAGCAGTTAATGCTTGGATTTATTTGTTGCTAGAGAGCAGAAAATACTGAACGAGTCGGCAGATTATCCAAATAAATCACGCAGCAGTTCTAAGCCAATGACAGGACCGTTCGCTCGCCGGTAAACAAAAACAGGGCATTATTTTCAATCGTCTTTTTCGTCAATTCACTTCGATTGTTATAGGATTCTGTTCTTTCGAAAAATAGGGTACAGAACGCAAGGAAAAAGCTTAACCCTTGGATGAAGGCCTCTCGAGTCCATTTTCAGCGAACGTTTTCAAAGGATCGCGTCTACCTACGCAACCTTCGATGATTAATTGAAATTGGTAGCCGTTCAATTAGGGCAGAAGTTCTTCCGAAAATACGTACGATAAAACGAATAGATAATGTTCGAAATGGTGGCAAGCCTCGCACCGCGACGTCGATTGTTGCGATTGTCAGGAGCTTTCCAAGGGTTAATAACCGGAAATCGCGAACGTGAGATACGATTTACCTGCTGATAAAGCAGTTCCTGCGCGAGGATATTCGCAATGTCGACTGGATCCATGGCGGTGGTTGCCATAGTTCGAGGTGTCGGTTATTTCGTTCAGTGTTCGTTTCGTCGTCGATTGAAAGTAAACAAATGAAGGGAAAGTGGAAAGGAAACTGGGGGGCGAGGATCTCGTGCGGGACTCGAGGGAAATAAATGGAACAAGAGGGGAAAGACTCTGGCAGTATCGCGGGGATGTAGGAGGGCTGGTTTGGGGGGTGGGGGGGTGTGAAGTATGAAAACAGTAATTTCAGTCGATCGTTCGTTCGTGAGAGATCGTTCAGGACGTCGGTGTGCGCCTCCCCTCCGCTATCTGTCGTCTCGTTCTCCCTTTCTCTCTTCGCTCTCTCGATTCTCCACCGTCTCGTGCGCGCGATCTTGTCTTCTTCTTCTTCTCCTTCTTCGTCTTCTCACTTTTCGAAAGAGTTCGTCACCACTGCGTCCTCCACCGACGCCTCTCTTACACTGAGCCGCTCTCGACGCCGCTGCGCTGCTCTTCGTGGCCATACGCGACGAGGAAACTTAATCTAAAAATAACCTTCGAATTTCGAGTATGTGCGCTCGACAGAGAGAGATAGAGAACCACAAAACGGGAGAAACGACAGAGAGAGAAACAGTCCGAGTAGAAAAAGGTGGGAGAGATTTCCGCGCCCCTGTTCAATTGCTCGCATGGCACATTGACCTTTTCGCCATTTTTTTAAACGTCGACTTCGTTCAAGCAATCCCACGAAAAAATTACCTATTTCATTTTCGTCGTAACAGCCAATTTATTCATCAACGTTAGTTGCTATTTCATGAAAAGTTAGGTCGTCTTCTCTGCTTAACAGACAAAATGTAATTTTTGTACACAAGTACCTTTTCCGTACGTCTATTCCTTGTCTTAACAAATTGTTAAACTGTCTCGACACTGAATAATTACAAATTATGTGTAACATCACCGAGTTACAACACGTGAAAATAAAGTTGCAGATTGAGACGCACCGTTTGCAAGATGAACGAGGAAACTAACTATAACATAAACCCATCGGAAGCATAAATACGTCCACAAATTAACACGTTTACTGCCGTGCAGTAGATTCGGATGAATCACGACAGTATAAACTTCGCAATATTAGTAATATTGTTACTCGATACTCTTACCGAAGCAGAATGCACGCGAGGTTTACGATAGACCGCGAAGACGTACATACGCCAATTTCAGATTAGTTCAACGAAACTGAAACGAACGGTCCCCTTCACGAATGATTCCGACGAATTAAAAATAAAATTAGAATGCGTGAATTTAAAACGACTTTAAACACATATGTTGCTAATTCAGAAGGCTTACAATTAGATCTCAACCTCTTCTCGTTGATCCCCGTCGGTGGCTCGGTCGGTAAGGCAGGTATCCGCGAAGCGAAAAATTCGAATTCAGATTTCGGTGCCAATGAAGCACCGAATCAGCTGAACAGAAAATTTTCTATTATTTCCGGTTCTATTTTTTTTCAATTATTAACGTTCGAGGCAGGCTCGAATATTTAACGCGCCCGACGACGGGTCACCCATACGGTTTACGAACGAGCAGATAAGAAAGGGGTGTTGTGTCTTTGCAACTTTCTCCATTGTTCCAGCTCGACGAGAGCAACATTCTTTTGGAATCGCGTAACGGTCCGAGAAGTTTCACGGGCTCGACGCTGGTCCGCCGATTTATCCGCGACGGAGATTTATACTAATGCGCCGATGTCTTTACTAGCTGCGAAAACGCGAATCGGCGGACGCTGTCTGCGCGGAAGAAATTATTCGCCTAACGGATGCACGCGGAATCCCGAGTCCGGTCCAATTTAATTCGATTAATGTCCTCCGCTCGTGCACGCATAAACTTCGACGAAGAGGAAAAAATATTTTCATCCTACACGAGCACCGTGAAACATGTTTTAGATAATTTACTCAATGACTGAAAAATATTACGTCATTCGCGTATTATAATCATTTTCTTTCCTTTGCGGTTTCATCACTGCTTTATCACTGTTCGACGAGAGGCATATCTTGATTCAACTAATATTTAAAACAATTTTTCATTAAATACCATTTTCACTGTGAAATAGATATTGAATCCAATATTTACGTTATTGGGGTCGGGGACCCAACAACTGTGCCTATAGCAATTATTTAGAGATATTAAATTTTGTTCCACTAAAATCAGGTGACATATATGTTGTATCTCTCTTTTTTAATATTCATTATGCTTTAAAAATAAGTATAATTAATATAGGTACAGTAATTGGGTACTATCCTATAGAGTTAGAAATTGATCGTTGATAGTCCAGAAGACAGTTGTAGACAACTGCGTACGCAACGCAAAATGAAATAACAAAAGTCACAGTTATTTGAGGACCGCGTTAAACGCGACAAACTCGAGCTCGAACAACTAGAACCTTAGCCGGCCGAGAGTTTATTCGCGAGCGGTGGTTTTTCCCGGCATCCGTGAAATTCCCAATTGCGCGGCCGCCTGGAGGATCTTAATTAGCCCGCGTTCTAAGTTTAAACACCTGTGGAGCGTCGTTTGTCGTCGACGGCTTCCCCGCGATTCGTCGCTTTTGGAGACTCGCCAAGCAGCAGTTCTAGCTTCGCAGAAGTCGACCAACGCGAGCCAGTAGTTTCGATCTTGAAAAATTTTGCAGGTTTCAATGAAAAATGAAAAATAAAATTCGAAGAACCATTCCCCGTTGGTTCAGTCATCGCCGCGTACGATCTGCGATAAACGTCCGTTGAATAATCGCGCCGCTCGACGGACGCTCGACGGCTTTGTTGTTTATCTGAACGTTTCCAGGATGTGGCTGCCTTCGTTGCTCCCGTCGCCGATGTCCCGAATTTTTACGAGCTTCTCGAGTTTGTCGATTGTCGCATAGAAACTGGAGCCGCCCTATTAACCCAGTCTTCGTGACAAGCTTTATTCGGGAGTATCAGAAGGTGTTTCAATGCGAAAATATTACCACTGTACGGTCATCCATCGAAAGTGTAAGACGAAGCGCAGATTCATTATCTAAGAGGGAGTATTTTGACGCAAGTTTCGTGACACGGTGGAAAACATCGGTAATTGGAATGCCGACGGAAAACCTGTTCTCTTTTACGTCACTCGAGAACAAACCAGCAGAGGTGGCAGCGCACGCGGGCGCGCGCGCGACACGCTCAACACGAGATGGACATTCAAAACCACCTTATCTGTGCGTCGCGATACGAAGCATGTGGCTGCCAGATTACAATAAACAATCGCCGGTGCTTTACCAGTCGACGGTGTCCGTGGAATTTTTAAACATCAAACAACGGTGACCGGGAGGCGTATCCATCCTGTCCTTATTATGTTACTCGCGAATAAAGCTCGTCTGCCATGAAAAAACAGATTTACGTGGACTCTTCCTTCACAAAAGAGCGCCGAAAAAATGGAATACAAAAGGCGATTCTTCTCCTGTGAAAGATACTGATTCTTCTCAAACGTAATTATTTTTTCCAGTGTCGCCAGATGAGGGGAAAGAGCACGAATTGAGGGGAAAAAATCTCCTCTTACCAGGAGAAGGTGAAATTAGAGTGGGGGAACAAGTCCTGATCTGGCGACATTGCATAGATGGTGCACAGTATGTAATATCAACAACGATTTGCTCATACGTTAGCCTCTTTTTGCGCTCTTTATGTTATTATAGCCTACAGCTCGAAGAAAAAACTCATGGTCACTCAGATCACTCCTGACTCGTAATGTACGAGTTACAGGAAAGGGGTAGATGGCTACCGTCGCTATTAGTGTCCTTTTGAAACACAAGATACGAAAATAATTTCTATCGACTTTCAGTCGTCCGGCATTGCTATGTTCTTAAATACCTCTTCATGTCATCGCAAAGCCTCCAAAAATGCATAAAATCAAACTGATTTATTTGATGAAATAAATATCGGGACTTTGGGATGCAGGTGCCAAATTTATCACACTGAACGCGTTAACTCCAAAGATAATTTTTTTAGTTTAGACAAGCAATTCCGTCAGCCATGTACGGTTGGCACGACAGCCAATGCGTTAGTATTGTATATTTTGATCGGGCAGAGCGAATGATAAAGTACGTGATTCCTCGCTGCACCTGATATTATGGTATCAGGGGTAAGAATACGATCCGCCGGCAAGGTCGTGAATATGAGCGACACCGGTTATCGGCGCGGGCATAAACATTTCCTCGAAATTCGCGGAGGTCTTGGCTCCCGGTATAGCCGGCTATTATCCGTATTAATTTAGCTGTGCCAACCCTGTCCGGATATCTCTGCGCGTCCCCTCTCGCCAGTGTTTTCCGCGCGGCAATTTCGAATTCCGGGAACTGGCAGCATGCTTCTCTCGCCATGATAAGAACGCGAGGGGCGTACGATTGACAGGAAACCAGCGGATTCAACAAACATGCGACGCTCCCATGAACAGTTCCTGACGGCGGCTCGTCGGAACGACGGAACCGCGCGCGTCCGACACGATTCTCGGAGAGCCGCTTCTACCGATGCTCGACTAATTATACGAAGAATTATGCAAGGTGCATGCGCACTCGAAGCAAAACCGTCCGATTCGTTTTGTTACCGGTATACCGAACAGTTTCAGCTTCGGTAATTGATACCTACACTTGCTCTACTGTTTCTCTGGAGCAGCGGCTCTCAACCAACGTTTCGCACAGACGGTGTAAAAGCCGAATAACATAAATTCTTCAACATAAAAACTGAGGTTATTTTACGTCTTTTAAAACTTAATTCTACAAAAGCAACATATGAATAACCTTAAGTAGACAAAGTATCAAATAAATGGATCAAATTGATGTGAGAACATCGATTGGTTATCAAGCCCTCCGTACAATACTGAAATTCATTTCTTGCCCCGGAAGGTTGTTGCAATTCGTTGCAATCTGACCAAATTACGCGCTAACTATCGAACGTATTTTTTATTCAAATTAAGGATAATCTTTCCTAAAAGACGTAGTTAAAGATGCCACCAAATTTTCACATAGATTCACTTTGATTCAGATATTCTATACTCCAGGGAGGGGCATTTTTGTCTCAATTGAGACTAGACCATCCCCACTATAGCGCCCACTGTCCCTTTCCAATAAGCGCCGTTACCGTGGTAATAGAAAGGTTGGTGGGAGAAGCAGACGTTTGAGGGACCCCTACTACAATACTATCACTGCAATACTCCATCAAATTTGAGTAACATTTCATCAACCTGCAGTTAGTGAAGCGACTTCAAAAACATCAACGAGTCAGATCAAATTCCTGCTAATCGCGTAACAACATTTCAAGCAACACAATCTAATAATTTCTTCGAGGTTATCACGTAATAAATAAATTAAACTTCATTTTGACATGGCACAGCCACCACGAAAACTATTAATAAAGCTCCCGTCAGACGAAAACGTTGAATCAATGTTTGAACTAACTCCGATGAAAAAATCGACCAAAAATAGGTAGTCGAACATTTTCTTCGAAACGGGCGCCTCGTCGGAGTTCCGACGCTTTCGAACATCGTGCAATATCCCTACGACCTTCGCGAAAGCCACGAAAGGGTTAATCGTTACACGCAAGGTGAACATATGCATGACTCACTGTATATCCCGCTGCAAAGTACACGTGGAGGAAACAATGCGTCCCTACGCGAACGGTGTCGATCAATCGGCGAAGCTAATTTGCATCCGCGATTACCGACCAACGATATCGATCCGCGCGTGGTTAATTTCGGCTTACGTAACGAGCCAAAGATCGGCCGCGAAACCGGTACAAGGCAAGCGCCGATGGGATCGAGCCCGATCTCTGGAATCCGTTCTAAATTCAACTCTCGTGCGTCTTTCGCAGTTTCTTGGTCCACGAGCAGACGCATTAGGCGACGATGCCACTGAATCGGATAATTATACGGACAAGCATCCCACTTTGCACAACTACTCGCGATCTATCTCGCGGCTTAAATCAAATCGTCGGGTCTTTACGAAATCGGAATCAACAGCTTTCTAAACTTGCAATCGCGTCGGAGAAACACCGTGGTTCACCCTTAAGCCTAGTTTCACGGGATGCGTAAAAATGACGTATTGTTAATTTACGATTATTGAGATTGCAAAGTTGCATCGATAAGGAATTATTCAACAAATTTATTTCTTTGAGTACAGATTACTAAAAATCTGGATAGATACATTTTTGTTATGTTTATGTAAAATAGTAAAGTTTATGTAATACTTTTAGCGCTAGCAATGTTTCTACGGCAAGTGGATCCATTCCAATGTCAACATTTTCCACCGCACGTTTTGATATGCTATTGGAATTCTATTAGGTATCAGTATATGAAATGTCGGATTCGTAAACAAAAACTTCACACAAACATGACTTTTCCTTAAGCAAAACTTATTGATAACAGTAAGCACCGATAATCATATTCTGTTAACAAATGGCGAGTTTTACCTAATTAAGATAATGAGTGTTGTCGTCCATATGTTTATTTTCTAACTCGTATAAAAAGAATGCACGACGACCACGTCGACTGATATTGAAATAAACTGCATTTAAAAGTACCAGATCGATATGTAAATAGAAACTGAAGATAGGACTTAAAAGATTAGCATTGTACTTTCAAATGGTATGCATATGTAATAATAAACCTGTAGATTATAACAGTGTTTCTTCATCAAAACACTTCGTAATATATGCATTCTGAAATCGGACATTTAGTATGCAACCACCTAATAGGAGCCGGGAACATCGTGTAGATATAGTCAAGTCGAAAAACCTACGAGTCACGAGTTTTCCACGAAAACCGTTCCCGCAAAGGCCATTGAAATGTCAGGCCAAGATCAACGGAGCGCTCAACTCGGTCCGGTGGGCGACTTCAAGGTCGTGTGTCGCGAACAAACTGCGACGATCAGCCATCGTCACGGTTATCGTTATTTTCCATAGCGATTAGGGCTTTCCGCGAGACAATTGCGGCTTCGGGCGCAATCAGTTGCTCCTTGCAACTACTCCTCCTTTGGAATGGCTTTTTCAATCTTGTCGTTACGCGCGGACAACGAGAAGCGCAAAACGGGAGACGTCGGGCTACGATTTAGCATTCTGTTTTTCGATCTCTAAATCTGGATTCAAAGGAACCTCTTTCATTTTAGGAGCCTCGAACACGTTGACAAAATTCTTTAAAAAATTTTTTGACTATGGTCATCGGTGGGAGAGGTTTTGCAACTTATGGTAAAGTAGACTGCGCCCGTCAGGAAGCAGTGTCAATATAAATTAAACTATCCTGGGTGGGTCTGAGTGGGTTTCTACAAGAAATCTGAAAAAATTCACATGGGACCTTCGAATGTACTAAATTGAGATGATCACAAAATAATTTGTTGAAATATTGCATATTGTAGTAGTAAACAAGCAAAACACGCGAATTTTACAAATTGTTCGAAATCGTACGGACAAGAATCACCCTCTTAACATCTTAGGGGTTGAAAATGAACATAAGTTGTTCCCTCTGTTTTAACTCGTTCTTTTTTTCATGAAGTTAATCGATCTGGTAAGTGAGCAACTCGCATATTGAAGTTTCAAGATTCCACACGAAACGAGCTTAATTTGTCACGATAAAATTAATTTCTTCAACAGTAGAACTACCGAGTAATAAATACAACTGATGCATATTGCTTCGCAATAATGACAAGACTACAATGCATACAAGACTACTTCAAACCTCATACCATTTTTATTCTTACATGTGCTTCAATACAGAAGTTCTCTCAAATATTTCTGATGAAAACATTTTTATAATTTCAGTAATTGTGAAAGAAAAAATTAGGATCAGTTATTTTGACTGGTTCGGTACATAACCCCTTGCACTACAACTTATTTTATGATTACAATGAATAGAATTTCTTTGATGCCTACAATCTACTAGAAAAAATAGAAAATTTATATTTATTGTTAAACACGTGTTCTGTAATGGCTATAAATATTGACTACGATAAAATAGAATTTCATTTCAATTTCTGTTCGAAGTCTTCATGCGAGTCTGACTCGATATTATAGTGCAAGGGGTTAATGGTATAGGGATTCAGTATGAACCGCGCGAGAGATCGAGGCAGCGAACATCGTGGCTTTCCGAATATTTTGGAGCGACGATACATGTTGCGGTTGTTCGAAAGTGCTAATGACTGCGGTTCGCGAAGGTTCACCGAGCAGTTTGTCGAAGTACACGGTAGTCGTTGGAAGCAGATGGCAGAAGTCGCTCGGAGGATTGAGCGAGGACGCGATTATCGCGTATTGCGGTCGGGAATGCGGCCCGCACACGCGTATAAAACAAAGAACGCGTTCCAATTCCTAATCTCGTATTAATCCCTCGTCGATGGACCGTGTGTGTGCCTTGAGATCGCGCTCGGCACACGCTTCATCTCGGTGTTTTACGACTCGCGGACGTGTTTTCCCTCGGAACGAGCGAGCAGGCGTCGCGCGGCGCGGCGCCGTTCGCTGTTACGCGGTAAATAATAACGCAATTACGTCGTCAACGCGCGGTTCGGGAGTACCGTCGTGCTACCAAACGAAAAAGAAGAAAATAAAAAAAAAAGAGAGAGGCATGTATACGTGTGCGGTAAACCACCGTGCGGCGACACGAGCCGCGCCAGCCTTGGATAACAAAGGAAACGCGTCTATATTTTGCTCGCGCTTCTCGCCAGAAGGACGAAAACATGGCGACCGTTCCGCCGACCGTCGAAATCGTTCACCGAGTCCGAACCGCAAAGAATAACTGTAGAGACCCTGATGGGATGTATAAACACTCGCTGTTATAGTTTTATCACATACGAATATACATATATGCGTATTCATTACGACGATATCAGGACACTACTCTCTCGTTTAATAGTTCACCTTCTCCTTCTTAGCGTTCGTACGGTTCCCCCACTACCGAGCAAACGTGTTCGCAAAAATCTCACATGAACCGTAGATCGCAAATGACCCGCTCTCTTGAAAAACGACCTTAAAGTTTCGTAAACTATTTTATTGCATATGTGTAAAGGGTATTGTGAACAGCCGTGGAGGGGGTGATTCCAAAGAAGACAATAAACCACGTGACGACAATAGACGTCACGTTTTCAAGAAAATGGTTTCTTGCATTTTTTAATATTGCTCGTCTTCTCGATCTATTTCCATCGCCAAGAAATATTTTATTGTATATTTTAGATTAGCCAAATAAAAATATTTTATTTTGTGTTTTAGATTATAAAGATAAAAATATTTAACTTGCCGAAATGTTACTGCCAATTTAATATAGTATTTCATTTGAATTGTAAAACAACGATTATCTAAAATAGTAGTTGTAATGTTTTTTCTTAAAGATTTTACCAATTTTCCTGCTGAGAACCGATGGAATATCGAGGCTTGATTATTTTCCTCTCGTAGGTGACAAATGAACAAGAAGAAAATATGAAAGACCGAGGAAACGGGTCGGGAATATTGAGCGGGGATTAATTCCGCAAAGAGGTTAAGGAAACTCCGTTCAGTACTCGCCTCGAATTATAATCCCCTTTGTCCGATCCTCTTGGAAGCGGAAAACTTAATAGCCAGCGCAATTTCGTAATCATTTATTCCGCTCGCTTCGCTGTTTTTCATCCGCAGTCTCGATAGGAAAACAATAGTAATACTATGCGCGCCGCGGTTCCAGAGAAGCTTCTCTCGGCTTGAAAAAGCGGTTATCGTGCGCGGCTTCTTGCCGCGTGCTCGATACGCGAAAAGGGAGAAAAACGGTAAGCGTTACCGTAATTAGAATTTCAGATTGCATCATAGACGTTTTAACCGACGATTCGGGTGGATTGGCACGATACAATCAGCGCGAAGACGCTTGGTCATTGGTATCACGATTGTTGTGCGATTGCGAAATAATGCGGCTGATGAAGGATCACCTTTATATACTGTTCAAGCGATCGTTACATATTCATGGGAGCAATTCTCGAATCAAAATTGAAATTAAATCACGAAAACGTGTTAACTTTCTATTTGGGTTGCAACGCGCATGAATTATGCATGCGGAATTTATTGGTACACTTTTTTAATATAAGAAATCATGGAAAACGACGATGTATTAACATTTCATTTTAATAACAGTCTGATTTGGAGTGCCCGTTAACGCCGTACCATTACACGAATACCAATTTTTTCTTCGGAACATAACGAACATTTTATGATCACTAAATTGGCCGCGCTCATTGTACCCAACTGAGTTACTCGGTAGGGATGAAACAGGGTGGAAAGATTAACCCTTAGCACTGGAATGGCGACTGTAAGGCGTCACTATAATTGCTGTATCATTTAATAAATTACTGAACATTTTAGTATTGTACGAGTGAATTGCACCATTTTCGTACGTATAACATGAAAAAGAAATATATGGAAAGGAAATATTCTAGGTTGGAAGAAATGTTTCGTTTTGGAGTTAATATAGCTTCGAGCGCAAAGGGTTAATCGATCCGGTCAATACGAGTGGCAATGATTTTCATTTGGAAGGTTGAGCTATGGAAAAACCGGTTAAAAAGTGCGCGTTTCGAACACAGTAGGGTCTGTCTTGAAGCAAACTGGAAATCATGATCTGGCGCAAACAGTGCGCGATCCACCAGCCGCGACGGACAAAGAACAAAAAATGTAAACACGATAAATACGCGGAGCGCGCGCGATTCGCTGCACACAACTTTCCCCCCGTTTGCTATGGTTTTCGCCAAAGCACGCGAACGGGTCATGCGAGCATGCACCAATTGCATAACCTGGCCAGTCCGTTTTCCACGCAACAGAGCCGGCTCAGTCCCTATCGAAAAAGATAAACCTAAATGTGGGACGACGTGATAGTTGATTGTTTTAACCTCCTATCGTGCGCAGCGTTTCGCGCGACAACCGCCGACGAATTCGGAATGACAAAATGTCCTTACCTCGAAAAATGTTTACGCGAGATGTTTATTCGAAAAAATTGGAATTGATATCGTCGTGGTCGTTCTGAAGCGACCTTATCTCGAAGAATTTGCAGCTGGTATTGCAATTGTTGTTCGACGAGTTAGAAAACTTTTGGTACACGCGAACCTTGAACAAAGTGTTAGAGGCCAAACGCTGATGTAAGAAGTTTTACATTTTACATAAAAAAATGTAAAACGTTTAAACGTGTAAACGTTTTTATTTTTACATTTTACTGCTGGAACGGTATCGCAAGCTGCTTCTACACTCGGAAACAAAAATGTCAATATTACGGAAAGGCAACGCTACAAAACGTCGATAAGATAAACGTATAATTGATAGTTTATAGATTACACCTCCACTACTTTCTATAAACTCGGGCTTATCGAACTATGTCACCGATCCTTTTTTAAAAATCCAATCGTTCCTGCGCGATCGCTCGATAATAAATGTCGCAGCGTATCGCAACATATAACAGCAAAAATTTTCTCTACCATCGTAGCGATACCGTTACGAATATGATTAGGATACACCAACGATAAATCTACAAAGAAAAATGTCGAACGAAACACCTGCACTTCTCAAAATGAGAAAAAAAATGAAACGAGTCGCTGCTGGCGATGTAGCAGCCTGGTTACTACAGACACCAGCGTCTTCAATTGCGTAATTTTGCGCGTCGAGCTATCAGCCTGCCACTGCGCTGAGGCCATGACAATGTAACTTCGTACACCGCCAACGCCGGTGCAAATTGGCAACGCGAAAATAGAAAGCCAAAGGGGAGAAACTAACCGTGGAAGCAGAGTAATTCAAGTTCGTCAAAACATACGAACGTTTAATTGAATCCAAGAGAAAAAACATGCACCGGTGTTTCCTGGAACGTTATCGACTCGGACGTCAAGGTTTCGAAGCGACGCGACGCGTCCGATTTGCGGCTGCTCGACGTATATAAACGCGCAACGTCTACGTGAGCCATGGAGAGAGAGAGCGAGAGCGAGAGAGAGGGAGAGGGAGAGAGAGAGAGAGAGAGAGAGAGAGAGAGAGAGAGAGAGAGACGTGGGAAGAAGCACGTGTACGAGACCAACTGTGACGAGTCTAAAGTGCACAGCCAGATCGCGGGAAAACAAAATGCATGGGCATCGGCTATCGGCCGGGGGAACAAGATAAGAACGCTATTAGGAACGAAAATGGGCCACTGCCTTCCGTCCGTGTAGCATCGACTTGCATTTAAAGTCTCTTCCAGCTGTACGCCAACCGAGCGAACATCTCGGTCCTTTTGTCTGTACCTCGAACTTAAGCTCCCTTGTGCAATAGGCGTGCTAGATCCGGACCGAGACTTGCGTCCCACAAAAAATTTGGAGCCTACGGAGAAACATAGTGTCCGTCAAACAGTTACAAAATGTTCCGCGCAACTGGAAGAAGCGAAAAACGAATCCTTGGAACAGAGCTGATGAATAGACCTCCATAGCGCTCAAGGATAGTTGATGCAATGTGCTTGGAATCTGCACGAAATTAGGGAGTGACGAAAAATGTGGAGGTGATGAAATTGAAGAAGCGGGGCGAGGATCTGTGAGAAATATGTTGTCCACGATGAATGATTGGAAAATCGATGCTTACTTGAGCGGGTTAGAAACGATAAGGGATGGCCAACGTTGGAGTGTACACGAGTACCATGATGTAACATTGCCTCCAGATCGGATACGAGGGTGCAAACCTAAGCGTGGCCGCGTCATACAAAAACTGTACGCTTCGACGAGATCGCGCAACAACAGTGTCCAATGAAGATCTAATGATAGGCGACTCTTGCCGCAGACAATCAGGATGTTTGCGCTAGTCCAACTTCGAATAAAAAACGAGAAACGTTGAAGCGCGCGCGCGAGAGGGGGAGAGAGAGAGAGAGAGAGAGAGAGAGAGAGAGAGAAATATGTAAAGATCCGGGACTTTGTTTTCCATCCTCTGGCTGTTTACCCGCCGACGTTTATCGACGGGACGTGCTAACGTTTCGAGCATGCTAATTCACCCCACACATCGTCCGAGCAACAACAGCCGCAGCAACGTGCCGCGGGTCGCGTCGAACTTCTGTGTCTTTGACCGATCCCCGGCTACGCGAACCTAAACGTGGAGATGATTTTTAGGCTGGACTCACCTCCGCACGATTCTATTGTCCTTCCCCGCGAGGAAAAAAGTCTAGCTTCTACGACCTAGGGTATCCTTTCGTAGACTGTTGTTAGATGGGCAATCTAAGTCACTTGCGATTATGCGACCGTCGATTGAAAGATAAAGAAACGGGCGCCACTCGGAACTGTGTGGCGAGGGAGGAAAAGGCGATCCCGACGGACCGACCTGCGCTCGACGGCAGTCGTAGTGACACTGACAGTGCTTCTGTCAACGCGCTATCACCACATGGTCTGCCTCTGTCCCGGGGACTCGGCCACATCGGCTCGGCCATCTTCGGCAACGCTCGACTACTCCTTTCTCGAGAGGACTCGCGTCGAGCTGCGGACGACGAGCGGCGCGGGAAGACGAAACGGGACGGGACGGGACGGGACGGGACGACAGGGAGGATCCTCCGGCCACGGGGGATCGTCAAGAGTGGAAACGGAAAAAGATCAGGCACACGCGGGAAGGTTGCATTAGCCCGGATAAGAGATGACTTCATTCGGGCATCGGAACCTTCTCGGAGCCACTTTCCGAGAGAGCGGGGACCGATCCGAGTCTCTTCCAGCTTCGTCCCTGTGTACTCCCTCTTCCCTTTGCTCCCTCTCATTCTTTCTCTCTCTCCGTCGATGGCCCGTGTCTCCGAAGAGAGTTCGAGCACTTCTCGTTTTTAGAGGTTCGCGGAAACGAAACCATGAGTGGGATTTTCGGTATTCCCGAGCGGTCCACTTAGCTCTGCTCCAAGTGCAACTGGCACATTCCGCGTGGAAACCACGAATCAATGCTGATTCACCTCTTCTGTCAGCTGGATGAGTTTTTTGTTTCGAACGCGTCTGGGTCTACAGAAATGTTTCATGCATTTTTTTCTGATTAATCTGACACATCCACAACGTTTGGAGCAATCTGGTAATATTTGATTCTTTAGTTTGGGGTCAATCGAATTAAAATTAACCGAGTATGTAGCATTCCTTTGCGCGTTTGATTCAGTCCTTGGGAGTGGTAGCAGTCTTTAAACTATAATACCGCTTGTCCTATTTTACTATTTCAATGTTTACTTTTTTTTTAACACGTTGAACGCCGCGGTTGTGACACCGGTGACCGGCGCCATGAGTTGCTTAAGAATGATCGTCATAAAATTAATGCCACTGAATACAAGTTTATTAATATTGAAATTAACTGGATTATAGGGCAAGGAACTTTCAACGCTTCTGTGAAACTTACAAAATTCAACATGCTAATTAACATATTATCTACTATTCTTGCGGTCCCATTACTCATAAACCAGAATAGCGTACAAATAATCAGTATGCAACAGTTCAAATTACGTAAAAACTAAGGGAACGTTTTTATCTTTTTTAAATTATATGCAGCAGTGTAAATAAGAAGTTTATCTGCTCGCGTTATCGAACGCGGAAGTATTGACCACCGCAGCGAGACTTTTCTGTTTTCGAGACAAAGGGAACCTCGTGTCGCTTTGTTTTCGTCTCTTATCTCGTTCTATTCTACCAAGCACAATGATAAAAAAGAAGGAATAAAAAAAAGTCGACATAAACCGTGCAGCGTCTAGCAAAGGTTCGCTTATCGGTAGAGTTCCAGCTGTTCTTAATCTCTGACACACATGCGCACGCTCGCGACCGAGGTCTTCCTCGTGTGTAGAATGTTTCGGAAAAGTTTGTAGACGTTTCCCAAACGGAGATAACGTCGGCCGATGTTATTCAATTATTCGATGTTGCTACGACCGAACAAACAATTGATAATAGCGAAATAGATACTTTTTTTTAAGAGCCTGTATATGTTAGTGTCGTGTGCTCGATGCTAATAGCAGCATCCTATTGCTAGGCGCCAGGCGAGAATGAGTCAACAGAGTTCGATAGCAAGAGGTCGCGGAATCATCGTACCAGGAAACTCGAAATCGAGCACGTGTTGTTGCGTCATAGGCATTCCTGGCCAGTTTTCTGTCGGAAACGCGCGCGCCGTGTACACTCCTGGTTCCACGAACTTTACGGTTCGCCACAATTTCATTATCCGCTGGCACCGTTATACTCTGATACCACATTTCTCGAAATTTCCTCAAGAAAGAATCCAAACACCGATGACATGCACGAACGACTGATTTCCTGGACATGTACTTGCTTCCGGTAGTCTTTCTTCCAAGTACTCTCTTTCATCGGAATCGGAGTTGGCTTTGCTGCTGAACAATGCCATCAATTTAAATAGAAACGGTTTTCTCGTTTCTTGATGAAGACATGCGAGACCGGAAACGATCTCTCAAGAATGTTTGTAATTTAAATCTCTCTCTCTCTCTCTCTCTCTCTCTCTCTCTCTCTCTCTCTCTCTCTCTCTCTCTCACAGACACACATTTTCTAGGAGAACTTGTATTACTAACAGACCGCGGATTTTATGCATTTATAACAGAAATGAGTATATAGTGGTCAGGGACAAACTTGGGAATTTCGCGTAATACGTTGGTTGTGTAAATACATAAATTTGTCATAAAAAAATTCAAGTTCTCAATGGAAAAACGCATGTCCTTTAAACGTCAAAAGGAATTTAAGAATACCAATGTTATTAGTTTCGGTTTAGTAAAAAACATTAAAGGAAGAAAGATATTTTAGCTTGGCTCCCATTTCTTACAACTGATGCAAACAAAGTTATAGAAATACTTTCTTGAGAAATTTGTTTGTGTAACTTCTTTATTCAACTGCATGTTACCATAAAACTCCTATGAAATCTAAATAAATTGAATCGTGTTATTATTAGAAAGGAGTATACACATCAGTCTCGTTTAGAACTCGATGGTTGTTAAATTCGTCAAAACAAAGTTGATTACAGCTCTCGGTTGGTTTCTGCCCACACAAGATTCCTCTGGCCCGAAGCGAGAAACGCGAACTCCCGCGCCTCTTCGTTCTGTTAGTCCTCTTTCAGACCCCATTTAAACCGTCCCGGCGCAGCAGCCTCTTCAGACCGCATCTAGGGCTCTTAATTGAAGTCTGGCCTTTCCCGAGACTCGATTAACGATTACCATTGAGAACAGTATCCCGTTGTTGGTCGCACGCCGTCTTTTCTCTGGTCGGCAGAGGTTTCACGGGATCAAAGCGTTCAACCCGCTCGGATATATTCTTATCGCTTGCAGTATGTTGTATGGACCACGCGCGGAAGGTATCATTAGACCAATACATTCCCCAAAGATTTACCGTTAACCGATCGAGGGTAACACGTTCGCAGTGTAACCGTTTGGAAAATTCGTATTTTTAAGAAGCGGTGCAACTTCGTGGGACCTTGACGCGAACGTAGCTCGATCCACGAAGGCGATCGATTAGTACTCGGCTCGCAGAAAAATCTCGCCGGAGCCTAATTATTCTATTTCGCGATCCCGCTCTGAGATCTGCTCGACCATATCCAGCGCGGCGGAGTGAAGAAACGCAGGCAAACAAGCCTGGGAAGGCGAGCGTAACGCGTTTCTTATGCAGGCCCGCACAGACACCGTACATCAAGCCGGCATAACGCGGGCTAAAGTACTTGGACTGGACTGTCAGTACCCGATAAAGACGGAGATAACGACAAAGTGGCTTTGCCTGAACGTTTTTAGCGCCGTCGTCGCTGGGCCACAAAGCCAGGGTGGTTGGGAGTCGGCATCATCAGCTGCGGTTCACGATCGACGAGGTGAACGACACCGAACGAGAATGGGCTTCCCCCCGTGTAATTTCGGAAATTCCAACCACGTCACGGCCCTGTCCCCGTTCGTACGCGGCGTACATACATCTCCGAGCCAAGGCTACTCCGGTTTCGAAAGTTCTGGGTCAGTTCTATTACCAGTCGCTAAGAAAAGATTACCCCCGGTCTTCGGCGCGGTCTCCTCGACGCCGGTTCTTTTTTTTTTTATCGCTCCCCAACGATCGGACTTAATTTGCGTAATGACATGTAATTCTTGAAAATACTACATCGAAGCGAACGCTCCTCGACCGTCGACCACTAACAAAAGGTGGTTCCCATCGGTTGCAAAGTATTAATTGCCAGAGTATTGAAAATTTTATACTTCCTCGTATGGAATATCTTTGAGATCGATGTGCAAAAGAGGTTCGTGTATCTTGGCACACGTGTGTGTCATCAATTTTTAAATTGATCGCCCAAGGCAAACATGGTTTACATTTTGACTGGCATTTTTTAAAATTAAACCGTAATGCTCGTTTTATTGGTAAACAGTTCAGAGACAGATAAAAAGAACATTAAACATAAAATGAATCCTCAAGATTAGATTAAGACACACCTTGGACACCTTGAAAATCGAAGAGCTGAACGTGATTAGTAAAAAAGCGTCACCAAGATAGAAGATTGTACAATATTCCGTTTCAAACTCTGTTTCTCTCGAGAATCCAATAATTTTAACACTTTCTTAACCTTTTGCACTCCTTTGTTGCCACTGAGGCGACATTTAACAGGCGTTTACAACATTCCGGAGTGCAAAGGGTTAAAATTAAAGAATGGAGAGATTTGATACCGATATGCCAGTATGAAGTATAATTATGACTCTACTACTCCATCCATGTCGAATGCGTAAATTAAGATAACCGGCTCAGACCGTCCAAAGAACTCGCAAGCGTCGACTTTTTCCTCAACCTGTGATCGATCCTCCGCGACGTACAATCGCAGGTCTTACGAAACGTTCGCAGCAGGGTGCTTAATCGTCCATTTTTCGCCGAGTATGATCGATTAGCTCGGATTTATCGAGTCGCTCGGGCGTGCTCGCTGAGATAGGTAATTGCTACTTTGAGCACAAAGCACAGCAATTATATTAATCGTCTTCGGAAAGTACGCAAACAGAGCAATGGCGGAGGTCGGACCTCCGGTAGCGAGACTCCCTCGGTTCGCCGCAAATTATCCACAGCTGTCGAAGATTGTTATTTCTCGATTTTTCGCGAAATCGCGGCGCGTCGAATCAATTTTCCAGCGTTGCTCCTTTGCTTCCCCACATAATTCCAGAAGCCGGTTGATTGTCAGCCCCTCGACGCTGTTATTAGGCGCGGCGGTCCGCAATCGTTGAATCGCAACGATGTATTTTGTATGATTTAGCAGAAAAACGACACGCGATCACGCGAGATATCGCTCGATAACTATGCAAGGTTCTCCGATTATAACTTGCACCGACTGGCGCGCGAATTCGTTGCGAATCTATGGCTCGGAAAGTCGAGTAATAAGGATAACCGATTCGAACAACTTAATACGGCTCATTTGTGAATTCCGAACAGCCTGCTAAACCGTTGCAACGGTCGCAGTACAAAATCGTTTTCGTAACATCGAGTAACCCACTGCACTTGAGCACTTTCAGATTACCTTGGTGCATATTTGCCAAATACATTCATACAGTTCTCGGAGAGTGGAACTAGACTTCTACGAGACATTCAGGAATTTCTTAATCTCTTCTTTGACCTTATATAAGTTGTGTGCTGATTTCTCAATTTGCTTTTAAGTGGTTTTCATTTTTTTTTTTCGTTTACCCATAGTGGGATGCAATGAGCCGTTCAGAGAAGGTCTACGAAAAGGTGGAATCGAATTGCACTATCGAATCCTTACACCTAGATCAGTCCCGTTCAGCTATCGCCCGTGCGGGCATAGTCACCAGATCAAAATTTGTTCCCCCACTCTAATTTTCCCTTCTACCGCGCTATTCCCCCACGCTTTCGTCATAGCCCGGTCACGTGGCCGCGTTCCGTCTCTGTTTCACGGTGATACGTGCCTAACCCGGCAAAGAGAGGGTGACTTTTTCCCCTCAATTCATGCTCTCTCCCCTCATCTGGCAACTATGTGTGCGGGCAGAGTTGGCGGGCAACGAACCACGCCTCCTTTCGAGGGTTCGTCCTGTGACAATATTTTTCCCGTTGACGTCACATTGCCCTCAGCTATGCCCGCGGGCATCGGCGGGCGTCCTTGCCTGCCGCACGGCTTGCTGAGCGGATCTGACCTAGATGATCCTTGCCGTTCGTCGGTAAGTATCTTACGGTTTGCACGGTAGAAATCATCCAGACTCCGGTGTTAGCTCTTCGAACACCTACAAAATGATGGCTAATTGCAAGTTAAGGACGAAGGTTGGAATGGATGGGAAAAAAAAACACGGGCATAAAAGAAAACGCTGCGAGGGTAGAACGGTCCGTGAATTCCTGACCAGTGACGCAATCGCGCAGGCATTTCCGACTGGTTGCACTTCGGCAGCTACTCGGATGAGAATACCTACATAATCGCGGACATAATGCGGCTACGTGGTCTCCGCGAGCTTCTCATTCTGTTCTTTCTCCATTTTGACCCATCACCGACGGATATCTTCCCGTCTCCGACCATTAACTTTTCAGTTGAAAGCTGAAAAACGCTCTTGTTCCAGATAAAATGATAACTATCGGTCCTCGTGTAAATTCTTATTTTTCATCGATTATTTTGCAAAATAAGACAAACAAAGTTACATAAGCGAACTAAATATAAGGTGCACATATAAAACTCGGAATTGTATACGGTATACTTTATAATTATTAGTACAAATAATTTTCTGTTCTTAAAAGAGACTCCGAAATAGCAAATATATCGTTGCACTGTACATAACAATAGAAAAATTTTGTGCAATCATTCTGGAAACAGTTATTGCATTACTCTCGAATTTATATGCTACGCTGACTTTGACGAAACTGCTCGGTGAAGTAGACCGACAAATATTCTAATTTGTTCACACGTGCTCAGTTTCATGTTTAGAGGAAACTAATTTGTGAAACATGTAATAAGGCTCATTCGAAACCCCCGTGGTTATACGATTATCAAAATTCAAAGACCAGTAACAACCTCGCGCACCCAGCTTCCTCTTCTTAAAATACAAGGAGCAACATCAATCGGGTCCGCTTAGGCTTTCGAATGCATTAGACTATAATGAATTACTTGATACTGTGACGAGGATGTAGACAGCGAGGGGTCTCTTTGTGTCCCTTCTGCCCACAAAGACCGAGGACTTCGGGCCCCCACCTCGGGAATAATAGTTTCACGAAATTGGACACGTTGATCCCACGTAAGAGCGGTCCCCGAAAGGGTCCGCTGGGTTCCATGACCCCTTGGACGCGAAGTCCCTTCTTATAGAGGGCAGCCGCGTCGTCCTGAATAGATGAAGCACTTTATCACGCCATCAGAAGAAGGGACGGAGGATCTTTTTTTGAATTACAACCACACCGGCTTAGACACGTCCCGGACTCGATTCTTCACGGACACTTCGAAGAATACGTAGAACCGTGAATACAGAGACGTCCCTTGATACCCGGAAATCAATCTCGAGCTGTCGCGTGAGGTTCTCCAAGGCGAACTGATTGTGTGTTTTTCTGAAATATTCTCTTCCAAACTGTCGCTCGAGGAATGTTAGATATGTCCCAGGTGGAAGGTGAAATGAAAATATTTGCTCGGATGAATGGACCTCCGGTCTTCCCGGACAATCAACGTCGATCCATCTTGTTATTAAGAAGACCGCGCACGGTCGATCAAATCAACGATCGAATCGACGCAGGTGGATACATTCGCCGCGATGTTTGGACGCGAGCGATTCTATTGTGGCGAAATTGATCGAGTTCCGTCCGCGACGAACAAACGGCAGCTGCGTACTAGCTCGGGGATTCCCCGTAGAGGAAGCCCGCGCTCGATAAGGTAGATAAACTATTATCTTCGTGCGAACGATGCTAATTAAGTCCGGCGAAATAAAACTTTTAATTACCGCGAACACAGAAGTCTATTTAGGTAGCGAGAGCTTCTTCCAACAAGACGTTGATAAAATTGTCGAATACAAATATATTTTCTGTTCTGAATTTAAAGAAGTTTTTCGTTTCTCTCTCTCGCTCTCTCTCTCTCTCTCTGCTATAAGCCAACGATCATCGAATTGCGTGCATGCGGTATACGTCAACCGCTGCACAGAAGAGATTAAATATCGGATGACGGAATGCCCGACAGATAAAAGGCAACGTTGGGTTATTTCCGACCCGTGATAAAGATTATTATTTACACATTTTATAAAATATACTCTTTCTGACGATACATGATTTCTAAATACGTTCCACGTTTATTGAAGGAACAATCGCATTGAATACAGAGGACCATACAAAAAATTTAAATGCAACCAAACTAAGAAATAAAATAGAATCTATCTTTAAAAAAAATCGCAAGCTTAAAAATTCCAATTTTTTTAACGCTGTGACAACTATATATAACATCTTCATGATTAATTGTTCGAAGATAAATATTTCTTTGCGTACGAAAATTATCCAATTACTGCTTCCAATCGAATGTAATCCCACAGCATTACCCATAAATGCGGATTTCTCGGGTCACCGAAAATTTCTCGTCGTGGTTTCCAAGGATTACGAAATCGAACTTTCAAGTGTCGCAATCGATCTCGGGGAAACCCGCCGGCCGATCGATCGCTGGGCAGTCACGAGGAAAAGTAGAATCCCACGAAAGCGTAAACCTGAAGAGGTCCAACGATGGTTCGAGGCATTCTCAAGGGGAAAGTGTTAACGCGTTGACGTCATTCCGACGCGAGATATCTTTCCGTGGAATCGACCTCCTTTCGAGGTCGACTACACCGGATTACCAGCTAGCCGTATATGTAAGAAAAAGAAAAAGATGAAGAAGGAGTACACCTTGCGTCTATAACGCTCTGGAGGTTCGTATTTTAGCCGGCATTAGAGCAGGGGCCAATCGCAATAATTTCATGCCGCGAGAGACTGAATCTCCATTGTGAAACTGTTTTTGCGCAGCACGCTAAAGGCGGTTTCGCAACGTGCGACAGAGTTCTACGCGACTCTTTCGATCTGCAACCCAGCAGGAAAGTCGTGCGATGCTTTTATAGCCTGATCTTGTGGATTTTTCCTTGCATCGATTATCTTCTCAGAAATCCCCCTACGTCGCCATATTGACGATTGTTCTACAACGAACAGATGGTTTCCTCGCGCAGAAGAATCGCCTTCAGCTTTTGCACCGAGGATTTCGCAAAGGATCCGAAGATAATCCGCTCTGAATAAATATTGACCCCGGACGATAATTGACAAATTTACTACCGGTAAACTTTCACTCCTCAAAATACACGCCGCATTAGCGACTCCTATTTTAAATTCGACTCGAGACAACGATTAACTATACTTTATCTATTACACAGCTGTTATATGTACTACCGCTTTCGTAACGCTTCATGGTTTACGCTCTGCTTGGCGAATATCATAATGATTTCATTGGAGACGCGGAGATTATTTTTCTGTTAACAATCGTTGCTTGCGAGGGGATTTTTGTGCAATTATATGAAATGTGAATGCGAAGAATTCAGTATTTGGGAATTGTGTCGAAAATATCTTGTCCCCTTGTATTATAACATCGAGTCAGGCTCGTGACGAAGAAAGGGATGATGAAATTTTCAAAAACAATCTGTTAAATTTGGACATTATTAATTCCCTTTAAACCGAACAAGATTCTATTTCATTGTTGTCGATATACACAGCCATCGCTGTATACATAGGCATATCATAAATAATACAAACTTTAAAGAGTACTATGGTCTACGAAAAAATTATAGGACCTCTTAAAACAGAAATAAGTTCAAGGACGAGCCTTGTGAGACGATTTAGCTGTCAACTGGATTGAGGAGTGATGCGGCGGTAAGTACATAACACGACTGACTATGAGAAGTTCAAGCTAGGCAATCCTCGTGCAAACTGATACAAGATATAAATAGTAATAGCAAAGATGCTAAACGAATGAGAGGATCGTCGGATTCCGGATATGATCGTCTATGTTGAATAACCGCGATTCTGGCGAGACCTGGTGCACGCAAACCGCGTCTGTTTTTTCCCGGTACCGATGTCTCACAGGGGCACCACATAATCGACGTGTTTACGAGGCGTCGCGAATAATAATGCCGAGCGATCTCGCGTGTCGCGACGGCAACCTGCGCGCACGCGACACGTGCGTGGATTTTCATTCATAAATCGCTGGTAAAACTACGCTCCATGACTCATCCGGCTTGTAAGAGAGAGAGAGAGGAGGGAGGGAGGGAGAGAGCGCCCGCGCGAGATCGCGCGCGACATTGTGCTCGAAACAGGTAGATAAGTTTTGCGAGAAATAAGAACCGGAGAGGCGGCGTCGTCGGGTGTTTTATGCAAATCGCACTGGGTGTTGGTCTGCCATCGGTGACTGCATCGGCGACGGAAATTTTTTCTCGATACCGGAAGTGGATAATTTGACGCAGCTTTCGGAGCGAACACGCCAAGCGATCTTCGTCGTCGACAACGGTAACCGGTATCTGGTGATTCACACGAGGAATGTGTCCGGTGCGCTGCGACGGGTTTCAAAAAACTCGTTGAAACACAATAAACCATTTCGGGAGTCCTTTTTTCAACCATCAATGACTCATTTTTTATATCCATATTTTAGCGATAACGAGATCTCTAACGAACGTTTCTAACGTTTTCAAAGACGGCACACGTCCAGGCTCAATCAAACTCTTACGTATCAATATGTTTAACACATGTGTGCAATATGTGTGCATAAATCAACGTATACAGTCAAAATCCAGTAAAATGAACAGGTTCGAGATCCGTCGTTTTGACGGATGCGGTAATTCCAGTGTTAAACATTTTTTTCAATGTACTCCGAGATTCGGTAACTCTTATTTCCAACTATTTTGAGCTATTGAATGTTCAAAGTAAATTTACCGTCAGAAATTGAATCCGTTTTATTCGTTGGGTCAGAAACGACCCGGGCACCGCCGTGGGAGAATGCATCGCCTAATAGAACCAAGCGCCTCCGCTGTGTTTTCCACGAGACCATGCGAGAAAGAAAACGAGCGTCATCTCGCGAGGCTAAGAGGCAGGATGACACCTCTTGCCTTATGACCCGTTCGTATTGCTCCCGCTAAACTTAACCCTGCCTTCGTTTAACTAAACCCTCTAATTGGTGGGTTAACGAGCGTTAACTCCGGGCTTCCTGTCAGATTTAACTGTTTTCCTTCGGTGTCAGACACACAAAGTATTCTTAAATTTCGTGGGTGAATGTTTTTCTCGGTCTTCGGGGGTTCAACGACTCGGGTACGTCGCTCGAAACAATTGGGGAAATTAGTCTTTGGACGACTCGAAGGGCAAACATCGTGAATTAGAAAAATACATCCGTAGTTTCGCGTTCTCAATATACGCGTGGTTCGTTGTATCGCTTACATTTGTTTTGATACGTTGACAAATTCATCGCTAAAACATCCGTAACTATTGCAGGGTATACGATTCGCAAGAGAATGCAAGAAAAGAATTTTTGTTCGAATAAAAAATTAATGTGAACGCAATACACAAAACAGTGTAATACATTTTTAGTACTTCATACTTTCCAAATGACAACTTTATTGTGATAAAATAAACATCTTTTGTTCATAAACGTTACCTAAAACTATTTTCAGCATTTGGTGTAGCATTTTCAGCAGTGGGTGTAAAAAGTATTTGTACTCCCTTTAAAAACGAATAACTTTTTTTAGAAACTGGATCAAACGACCTGAGCTCTCTTTTGGATTAGTTTACTAGATAATGTGTAAATCATTTTTTTTTAGAAATTGTTATTGGTCGCAATTGCGAAGAAAAACGAAGGTTCTTAAGAAGATTTTTGAGTAATGAAAATTTACGATTTATTATATATTACCCTCTGATTTCGAAGAATACTTAAAAAGGAATAACCAATTTCGGATTTAATTCGAGGTCATCGTCACATGCCCAGGACTCGAGACAAGGTCTGTTAACGAACGTTCAATGGCGTCGTCGGCCGCCAAAACACAAGGACTACCTTCAAAAGCACATAAATCCGCTTATGTAAGAGCCTATAATAAACGCGGCCTTTTAAAACCCTTGAGGATTCCCAGAAAGGAAAATGCGATTGCAGTATTACTGCGGGACGATAAGAAAATGGCATTTGACTCCAAACTTGTTGTCATAAAAAATTATATTCCTCGGTTGTTGGACTGTCGTAAGCCTGACTGGAATAGTTAATTTTCTCAAAAGACAATTAACTCTACGAGCGGACGGAAAACTGGCCGCGCAGGTAAAGGCAAGACAGGTAAGAGGATAGAAGATCTAAAGAGATAAGGGTGCTTCTTGGAAATTTCTAGCAAAGACGTCATCGTTGCTTCAATTACTATAGTACTCCGTTATACGCTATCGTCGTCTAAGAATCAGAATTTTTTATCTTTCGCATTGTTGGATCTAGAAACAATGTTGCGACATTTGTCCAATGAAAATCTCTGACAGTGAGATAAGGGACCCAATTACTGTGTCTATATTAATTATATTTGTTCTTAAAGCGTAATGTACATTAAAAAATATATAGAAAAATATATTAACTGATTTTAGAGAAAAAATTTAATACTTTTTTTTAGTATTAATTATGCTTTAAAAACAAATATTATTGAGATAGGCACAATAATTGGGTCCTTTACCCTAATCCACGCAAACATACTCCGTGTCTAGTTAAATATCATTCGTCAATTACGTTCAGAACGATTGAGCGAAGTTACTCGTAACACGATAAATGGAATAAGACTTTCAAATTAATTATTCACGTATCAATTCTAACTGTAACGGTCGTGGTAGTCCCACGCGGCATTCGAGCGCGTTCACGGTTAGCTTTCCTTCGAATATCGACCGACCTTCAACCGTGACACCTGAACGATCGCACGATTGACGTTTCGTTGTATTGGTTCGAAAATGTCGGTATGCAGCGAAAAACAGTCAAGAACATATTAGTTTAGCAATTTCCATCGCCAGCTAGATAAAACGTCATTCAAATAGTAGAATATCTCTTACCATCGCGTTTTCCTCCTTCGTCAACTGCCACGGCTCGGCCAGATTAGAAGCCGGCGGATACATGGTAAACATCGTGTAACTGTGATCTTCGACAATGTCGTAAATGCCTGCGCTAGGTACACGTTGCGACATCTGTAAGCGAGTTTCGCTCTCAAAACTTCACTGGAAAAAGTGACTGGTATTTCGCGGGGACCGCGGACGGTTCGACCGACAGGTTACAGATTTGAACACGCAAGTCGTAAACACTCGCGTCGGGAACACGGCGTTGTCACCTTCTACCATTCACTCATATCACGTGTGCACCAATGTCCAAAATTAAATCGAACGATAAAAAAAACGAAAAGAGGAAAAAGAGAACAACTCCGCTCGTAGATCTTCTTCCGTAGACTGTAGGCCACTGTCACGTACGAGACTGCGTTGAACAACGTGATCGACTACTGTCGCGCGTGCTTACGTATCCCAACTGAGCCCGCCAATGTGACTGTGAAACTATATAGAAAGACGGCCGCTCGACCCCCCACCAATCAGAGTCGAGCGACCGCTGCGTGACGTCACCGCCATCTTGATTGCTGATTCGCGCGATAGCGCCCGGCCAATCAACGTGCCCCGACGCTGTTCGTACCGCGACGACCACTTCTTCCACGGAATCGAGGATCGCGCCTCGGAAAACCAGATCCCCTTTTTCCAGGTAAATTACGCGCGGTCGTTAACTTGCATAAGTTTGCTAATGAATGGGTAATAGGGCGAAGTCCTCCTCTAATTGTCGGGACCGTTCCTAAATGAGAAATCATTTCGACGGACTCACTGTATCGTCTCAACTTTTAACTCGGTAAGAATTAATGAACCATTAGCGAGATTTGTTGCATTTATGCTGCACAACGCGTAATATTCGAACCCTCTGCAACACTTAACGTTCAATACTCAAGGAATTGTCAGCATTTTGTGAATTAAACTGTAGCAAGGGTGAAGTCGAGTTAACACGTTGACTGTCGAGCAAATTTTGCGTCTGTCATACTTGCCTCGTATAAACGATCATAGTTAGTAATAATTATTATTAGTTACGCGATAACGAAGTTTGCACTTTACACTATAATTTAATTAATTTCAGAACGAATATATTAATATTCCGTGGCACTAATTTTATAACTAGACTGCGGATCTGTATGCAAAATAAAAATGTTCTACATTGGTTGTGGGAAGCAGAAATTATGTAGATAAAAATTAATTTCATCCCTTAACAGCTTTTATACATGGACAATAACATACCAATATTCATAGATTTTTCTAATCCTTTATTGTTTTATATTTCACTTAGAACATTTCTTTAAAAATGCATAAGAATCCAAAGTCTATTTATTACAATTGTTTTTAAGTAAATCAATACGACGTCAGTCAACGTGTTCATGGAAATGTTTCTACAGGGTGTTTAAAAAATGTTGTACTTCTTTGAAAGAGGCGATTCCCGAGATCACTTGAAGTAACTTTTTCCTTTGCGAAAATGTTCTCCGTGGCTTTGATAAAGAGTTATTCACGGAGAACACGGATCAATCAGAACTCGGCCATAGAGGTTTCCACCGAGCGTGGCGTTGGCATTGGCTAAGCTGGAATGCGTCCACTGTAGCCGCGCTCTGATTCGTCCGTCGTTAACAACTCTTCAACACAGCCGCGGAGAACATTTTCGCAAAGGAAAAAGTTACTTCGAATGATCTTGGAAAGCATCCCTCTCGGGGAAGTAGAAAATTTTTGGCACGCCCTGTATAATCTGTAAGGGAATTGGAGCGTTCCATCCTGCACCTACAGTGAATCACAGTAATATTCGGACACTTTTAAAAAGGCGATCACTTTTTTTAATATTGGGCCATCCGACTTGGACTTTTTGAGTAGCTAGAACAATTAGTTTACTACATGACGTGAAAAAATTTTTTGAAAAAATTGCAATTTGTCGGAATTACAGAGAAAATACTAAAAGTTGTATTTTGTGGGCATGTATTGATTAAAAAAATACGTTTTGTAGATCTGTATAATTATACATATTCCGAGAATTTCACCAAAAGAGCTGCAAGTGATTTTTCTTGAAATCTATTTGCACATTTGAATAGAGCAAATATATTTTTTCCTTGAAACTTCGCAGATATTTTTACCTCTTCGATATAAATGTCAACAAATAAAAAACCAATTATCATTTCGGTGTGTTGCCCGCTTCGAAACAATAGAAACGGACCGCGTCCAAAATAAATATGGCCTTGACAGACTTTTTAGGGAAATAGTTTGGTCTTTCGAATGTTAGAGAACAAGGAAAGACAAAGACTATTGTTGTAAAGAGTATCTGGCGAACGCAATGTTACAGCGCTGGAAATATGTCAAGGAATTACTCAGGGGAGAATTGGCCCGGCAGAAGCTCAAGGTTCGCCTCTCTCATTCGCCATTTTTCTCCGCTTTATCTTATCTCGTAATTAGATGTTGATATAAGAGACCCACGAAAAAATGTCACGAAATTCTTCGATTCCGACTACCGTGAGACATCGCGTTAACACGTTTTCTACCACTATCCAGAACCTCGTATTTTGCACAAAGAAAATCAAATGAACATTATTTTTAAATATTTACAATTTTTCGTTTATTGTATTATTTTACGTTTTACAGTAGGGATTCGTTGCATGTAACGATCTCTGTTTTATAAGCTTTATTTATCACAGGATTATTTTTGTAACATAAGTATTATAAAATATATTACACATACAGTGTAGGTATATACATATTTAAAAGCGAAATGGTTACTAAAATATAGTGAGCATAAAGAATGATAGCGAAGCAAATCTGACACGTAACTCGTTTCAGATGGCTGCTGGAGTGGGCACGAAAATAGAGGAAAGAATTTATTACGACAGTGAGTGGCTGTCTTTGCGGAAAATCATCTGTCGCGCGGGATCTGCAGCGTCCCCGCGCGAAAACTTACTATTTCGGTGCGGGGAATTCCTTCGTGCACGCTTGGTTTCTTTGTTCTTGTTTCGATATATGTTCGTGCACGTGCAGCGATTTCCGGCAGTCCGGAGCAACGAACGTGTGAACACACTTTGCACAAGAATAAAAAATCAAACAGTTTACACGGTCGTTATTGTCTGGCCACGGAGGCTGGCATTATCAGTCGACCAATGAGAAGTAAAAAACGCATCAAGACCGCTCTCGCGAGCCTCTCGTAACCGTTTCCAAATTATCGAACATATTTTCAGCGTTAGCAAACAACGCTCGGAATTGTTATCGACCCGCGGGACCGTCGAGCCGATTTTTCAGCGTCGTTTTCACTTTTGCGCTCCTCTAATCGCATACATCGAATATTATTCGCCCCTCGTTCCGGTCGCTGCCCCTGACAAACCTATTGTCAGCGTTGCCACATGTATAACACAACCACCCGAAGGAAAAACAAACGATTTACGACCTTGTTTTGCTCGGCTAGAAAATTCTACCACAAAGGAATGGAACAGTGTACCGGAGGAAACCCTTCACAGGACATAGTGTGAGAAAATATAATAAGCTTCCGAAAAGTAGAAGACTCGACAGATTTACGAGCTTGTTTTGGTGGAAAGCATCGTGAACGAGAAAGAGAGGGAAGCAGAATGTCAACAAAGAGTGACTCACGCGCTCCTCCGTTAACCCATAATAAAGCCCTGTATCTCTGTTTAACTGATCCGGGTTTATGCATACCGAGGAACAGTTTCTTTTTTTCTTCTATTTAGTACCGCACATTCTTCGAACATGAACTCGAAGATAATTCCTCTGGAATTCGCCTCAATTATATCAGGTAGAAACGTTAACGTTCGTGGATTACTTTTTAATTACCCTTCGAAGGCTATGGTGTAAGGACCGAAATAGTGAATAGCTAGGATAAATACTCCATAATGGTCTGGAAATCGACGTTTCATGGTGAAAACCAAGACTTACGGTTATATTTATTATTATTTACAAAATGAAATTGTTTGGTAACCAGTGAAAGCGACAGATGCATTTCACCTATTTGAGTGGATCGAGTAATTCATATTCTTAAACTTTTATCGAAGTTTGTAATAATTTCAATTTTATACAGGTTTTGATCAAAAGGTTTGAAAGTGATAGACTTTTATATGAAAGCTAAACACTAAACCTTTCTTCCGAGCACTCAAAGCGGCTTGTATATGTATGTTGCTTCTAAAAATGACGCAATTGAATTTGCGTTGATTTTGTATGATTTTTACTATAATATGTGCTTGAATAATTCCAATAATTTCAGTAATTGTATAGTACAGTATAAAAACTGGCTATGTCCACTCGAAACACTTTTGAGATATTTATGCATTTTAGTTTTATATCTTGTGTAATAGTAATTGAAATTATTACACAAAATAGACCGCAATAGATATCTCAATATTTTTCAATTGTGGAATAAAAATTTTGGAATTGGTCATTCAACCGGCGATGGTAGGTTTCGTATAAATCACCAAATTGTGGCTACAAAAGAGTATGACGAAGATAACGAACAATTTGAAAAGATTTTAGCTACGCTTCGGCGTTTGGGTGGTCGAGAACGAGACTCGCGCTGAGATGAGTTATAGAGAAAAACACAGGCAGAGGAAAACAGATAATGTACCGTTGGTCACGTAGCGAGGAAAAGTCGTGGAGCCACCGAGAGACACAAAGGGGCAGGAAATCGAGGATCGTAACCGTGGCAGGAAAGGATCGTCGAGCTTTGTTCCCAGCGAGGACAAAGAGGCGTCGATTTAACGGGTTCCCGAATGGGTTAGCCGGGTCAATCGAATGTTTCTGGGTAAACCAAAAGGCCCGCGGGATTGCGCCGCGGGTCGCGCGATACGAATAACAATTCGACTGCCGAAAATCGTGCGACGGAGAAAGGCGGAAGCCTTGATCGGTCCTTCGATGGATAAACTTCGGTAAACCGCAGAAACGTGGTGTACATACATACGTTGAATATTCAAGATGCACGGAGAGCGAGAGGCGGGGGAACAAACGATAAGATGAGTCGGCGTGAATCATCAGTCGGTTTGCTTTTTATGCGGTGAAGGATCGACGTACTTTTACTCTCGCCGCGGATAAAACATGGCCGCGGCCACGATATCGGGAATAAAGGGGACACAATGGCTCGGCAGGGGGAGGAACGAGATTATACCTCCGTGACTTTGCTGCCGATCGGGGGTTTACGATTCCCATGGTGTACTTACAGCGGTTCAGAAAAGTTTTTATGGTTTTTAGCGCCGGCGACGGGTTTGTCCAGAAAAATTGAACAGATCTAGGAATTAATCTTTTGAGCTGTAGGGTGCTTTTGTCGCTCGACGTGTCTTCGAACAAAGACGCCCGGTTCTGAAAAGGTATATCTTTTGTGGATCATCCTGCATACAAAACAGGGTGTTTTTCCGTCAGGGTTAATTAACCCTGTGGTGCTCATGGTCGAGCCGAGAGATAGAAGCTTCTTCCAAATATTTGTCACAGATCCGACGTACGATAGAGAACATTTTTTTGTTTTTAAGTATAAAGCAATGCTAACAGCGATACAGACACAGATGTTCGAACAACGAGTAAAAAAGAGAAATATATGCACTCGCAACGCATCTGGAACATCTGGTCTTTCCAAATATTTCTTTAGGTGTTGGGGAAGCATTTTTGTTTTAAGTACAGTAATATCAATTCCGATATTACGGATGTTCCACAAATTCATTGCCAGAGAACCCTGATCACTTTATGGTGAACATAAATACTTTTCTTTTTACAGCGAATGATCAGCACACGCTCTACTAAAAGAGAATGCTTATATTTTTCTTGGTAATTGTGAAGCGCACACGTGTCGCGTACAGTGCAGGTTTTGAATTTTGTATTTCATCCCTCAGATGTATCGCGATTCGACAAGGAGGTTTTAAGAACTCTATAGTAGGCATACTACTTTATTGCAATTGCTCCGAAATAAGAGCGCATAAATAATAATCTCCCAAGGTTTGCGAATTTCGTTCGACGGGTAGATAAGACCATAAACCGAGGACTGCAGAGGCTTCGTCGCGAAGAAAGACCCTCCTCCATCTTCCTGTGCCCAATATTCAAATATGGCCACCGCCCACCTTTTCGCGACCCAAGAACAAAGACCGACTACTTTCTCGGAACTGTTTTTCGCGTTAATATTTTCACGTTCGTCTACTGCGAGAGGTTCCCCCCGACTTCCGTGACTGGACGGTCTTTGTCCTTAATATTTGCATTTTATCGGTCGACTTTTTCGTTTGAACCCTACCGCTAATGGCGACGGAGATAATTAGGTGACAACAGCTGGCTCGACCGGCTATCTGCCATAACATTTAATGCTGCGCAGTACACTGCGATCTATGGTCCCGCGCGCGACAGGCACGTGTGCTTGCTTTCGTATCGCGTTCGTGTGCGTATTCGAGCGGCGAGTAACGCTCGCATGTGGTTCGTCCGTGTGCGTGTCGATGTATCCGCGCGTGTTTTAAATGACCACGTTGTCACAAGGCGACTGTGTACGGGTTCTTTATAAAACAGCTGTTGGGGACAGCAGAAGCCATGCCAGTCGAATTGCTAGATCAATACCATCGCCTGCCACTGAATTTCTACCTGGGGCGCAAGGGGAAACTAGTCGATGGGGGTGCCGGTGAAACCCTCCCATGGCACGCTGCCTACTGTGTTTAAGAATTTGATCTCACCGTTACACCGGACTCAACAATAATATTTCTGCATTTCACATTTCTCTGTACATGCTAACGTAAACTGGTCTTATTGAAAATTATTATTACAAGTCCGAATATTTCATGTACTCGTTTCTTTTCTTGCATACATTCTTCCATGGAAACATTAGATTGTCAATCAAACCCTTTACTTTTTTCTATTTAACCCTCCAGTGCATTTACAAGTCAAAAGTACCCAATTTTTCGTTCGCATTTCTTGTAAAAACCAGAGTTTTTCGTACATAATGCTATTGTAATAGTAGTCTATAAAACTACTGCTAGTAAAGCAAAAAGTTCATTGTGGAAATCCAAGATTATTACAAAAAAAAAACAAATGAAAACAGTACAAATTCAATTTCACCAACCCAATCCGTGCACTGGAGGAAAAACTCTTTGAAAACATTTTTGTCATTAATTTCATCCTGAATAAGTCACAATCTTAATGCCTCAGAAACTAATTGAAAAATAAAAATCTTGAAAAAGCAGAGGATAAAAATCTCCTTTCTCCAACAAGATTAGTTTTATCATAATGAATCATCCTTATTTATACCTGGCATTTGTAGTTTCCTCCTATTCATTGACGTATTCTTAAATTTTTGACGCATTCGTAGATTTTTTATCGATGCAAATGTTCCCGAAAACATTTTTATAAATACCAGGGATCGCGCGAGAAAAGAAACGGTGATTAATGTAATCGGTGATTTCTATAAATACGCCGACATTAATTTACATATAGCCTGCGTCATGTAAATCTGCAGGTATTTGTTGTCGCATTCTCGAAGTTTATTGGAAAGATGGTTTCCCTGCGGGTTTAATCGAGTGAAAATATTACTACAATCGTATCGTAATAGTTCTTTGTGGTCGCCAACTACCATTGATCTGCGGAGATCAGTGAATGGACGTTAAACATGTAAGACCACGTTTCATTGGTTTAACTCCGTAGTAACTCGGAAGTTTATTGGCGATACTTACGCGCATAGTGTGCTCCTTAAATGGAGGCCTAGCTGGCTGGTAGCAGGCTGAAAGCGCTTATCTAAGTACGAAGAGTTTATAGATACAAAACAACAAATACTTATTTGTTTATTTGTATTTTATACAAATCGAATCGGTGGGGTAAGGGACCCAATTAATATGGGGATACCAATTACTGTGCATATTAAAAAAGAGATATTAATTTTTTTTTTATTAAAATCAGTTAATATATATGTTATATATATATATCTTCTTTGATATTCATTATGCTTTAAAAATAAGTATAATTAATGTAGGCACAGTACTTGGTATCCCCACAGTAATTGGGTGCTTTACCCTGTTTGTCGCGCAATCTTATAGTGCCAACTTCAAGGCCCTAAAATTCCCTCATGTAGAATAGCATGCAATTGTCCTATCATCGATTATTTCTCCTTTCATTATTGTTTATCAACGTGAACAATAATGGAAACATCATTGTATTTATTAAAAGCATCCAACATTGCATTAACATTTTACCCAACCTAATTTTCATTTTATCGGAATCGTAAGCAATCGCTGCGAATAATAAATATCGAAAATCATGTTTTCACGACGAACAGTTTATAGCGATGACGCGATGCGATTTATAAATTTAGATCTGGGCGCGTGTACCATTCGCGAATGACGGAACGACAGCAGTTCCGACTCGGTTGTCAACTGTGATCGCCGTTAATTGCGAATAATCGCGGAACAAAGATGCGCCGAGGATTCTGGATTAAATCGAATCCGAGTTGTCGCGCGTGCAAACGAAAGAAAAAGTGGTCGCATGTTTTCCTCCTTCCCAGCGAGCAGAGATTTCTTCGAACAAACGGGGCGTTTACCGTTCGCATAAGTCGTGTAACTCTCCGTTGAAATTCCAACGAATTCCGAAGACGGTTTTAATCCTTCCCGGGACAGGTACTTCGATATTCATATCACGATAACTCGCAATCTCCTCATCAACGACGTTACCTATTCGAATAACGCTTAATCATTCGAAGAAACCTGATTACGTAACTGGTCTGCGCAGCGTACGGTATTGTTGTTTTTTTTTACTCGTGATCGTATATACTGCTGCAGGAATATTTTTGCGAAATTCACGTACGCGACCATGTCACGTGAGCGGTGTTTACCCGACCTGTGCATATATACATATATATAAATATATATATATATATACATCTATGCGTCATCGTTGCATAAGCATCCATATTTGAAGCGTTACAAGCCTATCATTTGGTTACGAGCGTTTTCTATGGAAAGTATAGGGTGCAGCTCGGCGGAGTACTTACGTTGCTGTGCAGTATGGACGAGTTCGCAATGCTGGAGAGAAAATCATGGCTGACGCGGGAGCTCTGTGACGTGCCGCTGTTGCTGGACACGCTCGAGCTGTCGTAAAGCACGTCGGACACGTCCAGCTTCATGTTTACGTAGTTCGACGGATCGTGTCGGGATTGTCTGGCTTCTGTTCTCTCGCGCGAAAGGAAAAGTCGACCTCCTCGTTTCCCCCGTAACGTTTTATAACCTCTGTCTCGGAGAGTCTACCCGGTGACGGTTGAGAAAACGACAGGCGATGCTGTTTTACCGGGAACACGAAGGCAGCACACACGGATCGCATGTTCCTTTGCCCGATGACTCATACCTTGGGGGAATACCTCGAGGTTCGCGCACGTTCGGTCCTCGGCTCAACGATCTGCTCCGACTCGCTCTGTGCTTGTCGAGTCGAGACTCGACGAACGCGTGTGACGTCACCGGCTATTCCCGGCCGACCAATCGCGTGCCTCGCCGCACCACGCTCGCGATGCTCGTGCCAGGGACGACGCCGGCCACGATATCAATGGGCGCTGCACCTCGGGGGCGCTGTCATATACGATGCGGATCTTATCACTTCCACTCCAGGGTTATCGAAATACGCAAATAAAATGTGTCCAGTTTAACGCTAACCGTACCGAGCACAAAGTGTGACCGTTACACGTTGTTTTACGAAAATTACAACACTGAATTTATTTCGATTTCGTGCAATTTTTATAACAATACGTGCTCGAACGAAGAAATTTATTTAATCATTTCTGATGGAAGCACCTTTCTAATTTCAGTAATTATGAGATAAGAAAATGCGAAATCTAGTAGAACATTTTTATTTGTCGATTAACGATTATATAATAGTAACCAGTTATATTGCAGTAAGGGTCTTACTGTAAATGTTTAGAATGATTTAAAGCATTCTCGATTACCGCTGCAAGTACCGTATACCTACATATATGTACCAGTGAACCATAAACTCTAATTGTAAGGGATTGGCCATATTTACATTATAAAAGCAGTTACACCCTATATGGAGCGCTAATGCTTCTAATCGTTCATAATATGCATCGTTAGAAGATTCTGCAAGACACCGTAAGATCTTGTTAGTCCGTGGCATGGTGGTGCCCATTATCTTCGTAACATTGTTCGCGCGCGCCCACGTGCATCCCAAGAGTCCTCCTTTCAGCGTCGAAGCGGCGCATAGAGTTCGGGACAATGCTAAAAAGTCCAATCGTCGAAGTATGAAATCTAAAAAAATTGTTCTTGTAAAACATTAGTAATATAATGTAGTTTGTAATACTACGCACAATTTTGACTAAATATATGAATTTATTGTTAAAACTGAAGCGTACATCGAATATAAAACTCGATATATTTTTTTAAACGCGTGCTATTTGCTGAATGTTTATTGGATTACTTGGATTTTTATATGTTTTGTTTAGTATTATGAGGCCTTTCAATCCCCACAAAAACTCCTTTGATACACTAACAATTTCTCCAGATTTTTCACGTTAAATGCCTATCAACTTTGATTCGAGTTCTGAAAAAAATACCACAAAGTATCTCTTTGATTTTTTGTACACTACTTCTGGGCATGTTACACTTTAAATAACGATTGATTTTATTTGCCCATTTTCAAGAATTTTCAAACAAAAGTTGTTCAGTAATTATACTACAATAAATCGCAATAAAAAAAATGAGCAAAAAGGTTTTTATTTAATAAGAAAATAATTAAATTTTTTGTCATTAATCGTTATATCTTGGTGACCTCTTTAAGAAACCATTAGTGGTCTTGGGTCGAAAACGGATTAGTTTTAAAATGATTAAACTCCTGTCGACTCCCGCGAGGGTTCAAACACTGTGCGGCGTGCACGCCCCAAACGCTGAGACCGACTCTCAATCGGCCGTTTCTTGCAGAGGGTCAGTGACGATGATTGTTTTGCAGACTATTCCGACGGTGATTGGCTGGGCGAGTCTGCCACAAAGTCGCTCGGCTATGTCGCTTTTTGCTAGCGATACGTACGACTGGTGGTTGCGTAACGGCAGCTGTGTCATTGAAGCGGAACTGGCCGAGTGGCAGCGCCGGGTGCCAGAATCCGCGGGAACGGCGTGCTCGCGGCTCGGCTGCTGTTTCCGAGGGAAGGGCACAGTGGCGTCACTCGGCGACGAAAATTTCGAACGAGCGCGAGCGCCGCGCTCCGTTTCCAAGAATCGTCGGTGAGTCATGCGGCAGGTCTAGTGGGCGGTGAACGGGGTAGCCGGAACATATCGGACAAGACGCGTGACTCACCAATCTGATATGTCGGATATTCGCGCCTTAACCTGCTCCCTCCGGATGGCTAGACGTTCCTCGACCTGCCGTTTCCGCTGCTTTTCAACGTACAGGTGCCCGTGTAACCGTACCGGCCACGATACGCGAGGAAGCTGGGTTACCAGTCACGCTGTACCTGCTCATTACACTATGCCGCGATGAAATATTCTGGTTTTCGAGGTCGCTTTTGCACGAATTTTTCGGAATTTTTTCCAGAAGAACTGTGGGACCATTCGCGTTGGAATTTTGCACAGATATTTATTGCTATTTGAAGTGCATGCGCGATTTTTTAAATAGGAAAATAATCAATATTACACGAGTTATATATTTTTATAGAGTATATTTTCGTTGCATTCTTCAAACGCCTATAACTACTTTAATCTCACGAGCTCAAACAAATCCTCTTGCATACATATTCTACAACACTTCAAGAAAGTGCGAAAAACAAAATATCGATTTCTTAAAAATGATAAACTAGAATAGGTCTTCAACCTGATAGAGTACGCGACATTCGTGCGACCAAGATACGGGTTACGATCATTTTCGCCGAAATCGAGATACCTACGACGACAGATAGTAATCTCGCAGGATGCGATTACCTTGATGAGATAACGTTTGAAGAATGCTAAGAAATTATTTTTCAGCTGGTTCCTGTACTTGAATAACGAAATATATCAAAACATTTCTATGAATTTGGCAAAATAAAAGATTTGAAATTCGTCATTTTGACGGGCTCCGGAGTTCTAATGCTAAGTCTGCCTAAACTAAATCGCCAATGTATTCAGTGGCTGGGATGTGACGAGGTTTCTAACGATCGGTACGAAGACTCGTATCGGGTCAGTCCTTTATCATTCTTTACGATTAGAAATGACGGTAATTAGGATAGAGTTCGATGTTAATTTTCTTCTTTGAACGTTATTTTTAGCTGGTTCTAGCCGACGAGCACGCCATTATGTCGCGAAGATCGGTCTCATTACGGGCATGAAGCGCAAGGGGCTGACATTCACCTGCTTAGCCTCACACCATGATGAAATTCGAATAGACGGCCGGTCGTCGTCCTTGAGCTAACTTCTGCCTGTAGCGAAGGCCGTAGAACGCTCAGCGTTAGCGGCCACATTTGAACGTTACCCGATTGGAAAAAATTACGACGCCATGGAATGTCATTGCCGTTCCGTAAATCGGTGCCGCCGCGATGTGGCTTGCACGGGCTCGAGGAATACACACCGTCCGTTGTTTCGCTTGTTTCGCTTGTTCCACGCGCTCGATCCTCGGGGGAAATGTAGGTTAAGCCTTGTTCGCCGTGATTTTCGAGGCTATCGAATCGCGCGCGTCTCGATCTTCCTAGTAAAAAATGCCGAGTGTAGCGCATCGGTAACGCGAGGCATTGAAGCGACGTACTCCCCAACGCAAGCGTACATGTCATGTATCGTCATGTGCGCATTTAGAAATTGAAATCGCAATGTTTCCCTGACGCAACCGTGGTTCTGCAGCTTCCCTCATTATCTTATCTGCGCGTAACGCGAATAAAAAGGACAGTTATTTTAGTTTTTATTCAATCACAATAACTCTCGCAAGTGCGTAACTCCAAGTGCAATAAACGATACGCATCCCAACAATGCGAGTGGCTGTGGCAGGTTCGGATGTATTCGGGCCATCCACAGACTACATTGAACCAGTCTCGGACGAATTCGGGCCACGTGGGTGCTCGCGATTAGATTCGGGCCACCTGTAGCCAAATTGAGCCAGACTCGGGCCGCGTCGGGCCACCGGGGTGCCCGTGGCCGGATTCGGTAAACATGGGCGATAGGATTTGCCGGTTTTTCGAAACCGGTTTTGTTTGGACAAATTTTAAAAATTCGAAAACCGGTTTCTAAAATTACTGGAATTCTGAAAGCGTGTTTTTCAAAACCCGAATTTTTGTGTGCACCCTTCGAAAGGGGTACGCTTGCGGACACGCTCGAGCAATGATAAGCTATCGATCGAACGCAATTTCGTTCCGAAGGTATGGCCTCGCGGTGTATCAGCGATTTTGCAATGCGACACGCTAAAACTGGAAATCGAGTAGTCGCACGGAGCCTCGGCGACTTGGACATTCGCGACTCGCGATACACCTAGAACACGACGGTGTCCGCGTCCTTCCCCTGTCGGCTGGGAACGCGAGATAACGTCATATGGCCGCTGACATCGCGGAATTTTCTAAAACAAAGAAGGAAATACTCGAACGTGAAATGTCGCGGAACGGATTGCGAACAATACCGAGTGAAAATGGAATCGATCGTGGACTCTGCTCTCCCTCTTGCCCTCTCTTGCTCGCCCCCTTTGTCTCCATCTTTATCTGTTCAACGACGCAGCTGCGACGGACAAGAGCAAGTTTAACGACGCAGCCGTGGAACTGGGCGCGAAATGAGTCAACACCCGCTCCCGTTAACTCTTGCAAAACGCACGTGCGTTTCGGTCCGGCGCGATGCGGCGCGCAATTTCGAGGGAGATAAAACATGCTCGACCGAGAGGATAGATATCGTGCGTCTGTGGACACACGTTGTTGTTAGATTCGGTACGGTCGCCGCGGAAAGAGCACGATTATATGCGGCATTCGTGCCACATACGTGTACACAATGTCAATCGATTTGATTTTCATACCAATAACCATACCGGTTCGGGCGGCGACGAGACTATATAACTTAACTCGAAACTGCTCGTTTCTGGAACGTTAAGGGTCACGACAACGTTTGCAAAGGGCAACCGTCTTCAGCGAGATTCAGCCGAACAGGAAATAGATGTGGAGTCTGTTCTACTGGCAGAGTTTAGTAGCATTTATCTTGTTTTGCAGCAGCCAAGGTTATTGGCTAGGAAGGAGGCGATGCAACACCTGATGGAAAAACGGAACAAAGGCATTGTTGCTGCCTGAGAAAATGATTTCTTTGGAAGCGTCGACGGGAATGTAAACTGCCGAGGTCGTTACGATTGCATTAATTCTGTGGAAAGTGTGTACGCTCGACCGAGACGAAACGGCACGGGGATCATAAATACTAATGAAGTATGTTATCTGTAATTAACCGCCGACGTTAAATATGAAACGAAACGCTGATCGTTTAAACGAAACAATTTGCACGGTCACGCAGGATGGTTTACTCGACCGAAGAACGGTCCTGCTCGCATCCGTTGGCGTCGCGGGCAACGCTGCGTAGGTGCGAACGGTTCGGCGCCATGGCGGAATTATAAATTTTGTAAACTTTGTTAACCTCTTTTGTTATTCATACACGACGCGAAGGAACAATGCGCGCGATTCTGTGATCTCTAGCCCAACATACTATTGTATGTAAAATAGGGAGTTCGTAGCAAAGTTATTCTCATCTTTGAAGCGCATTGTTTCCGCCGAAAAATTTCCATCAAGGTAAACAACGAAATCCATTCGCAATTAAGCAGCGCGAATTACAATGACACACACACACACACACGGATGTTGTTTTGCAACCGAACAGGCGCTTGGATATCGACTATCGTGTTGCTAGGAAAGATTCGTATCTGTGCATTAATCATTATGCATTTTTTCGTGTGATTAGTGAACGATACAAAAGTCAGCGCTCGTGTGTCACGTCTGAAATGCAAGAAACGCTCGACTGTCATATTAGTCGTATAAAAAGAGGCCAGGTCGTGTTATATGTTATGATTATCGTCGCAATTAGTCATATCACTATCAGGAATGAGTAAGATTTAGACGCGCAGGAAATGTTCCGGTAGACCGTAGCCTTTGTGTGCGCTCAGTCCTACGAGATACCGACGCTTAAATGCCGCGCGATAAGCAGCAGTTTATCACATGCTACAATTGTGATTTCTATTTTTCTAATCCGGATCATGAGATAAACGGATCAGCTGAAAAACGCGTAGACGTTATTGACCTCGCTTCGAACTCCACGCTAAATGCGTTTAATCGACGATACGTTTAATTTTCTTCTGATTCTTGTAAACAGTACCCCTCTCTTTGCGGGAAGAGCGAAAAGATTGACCTCTCGTGCGTCTTTCAATCTCCTCGTAACATTCAATTACATGTTTTCGATGGAAATAAGTCCACGTCCTTCGTCTCGTTACAATGTCTATCGAGAGCATGTTATTATAGATAAATACTGGAGCAATTTGTACCCTCGTAAAACCAGATACTTCGTATCAATGAGGCAACCAAGGTATCAGTGTCGTAAGAACATGGAGATACGCGCATGAGGTGATCTAGAAATTGTGCTAAATAAAATAACGATTGTATTTCTTCCTCGTAGAATATGAATACTGAATATGAATATTTTTCAACCACTTTACGGTTGATATTCCATTTTTTTGATACGGTAAGTACTTATCTTCTAATATTTTGTGAAACTCTTATCATTGTGGTACTTTAAAGTGTTCTGTTTAGTGTTTTTTACAAAACTAGTACAATGCACTTCTAGAATTTGATGTTTCATAAAATGTGAACACACTTGGCGTTACAATTGTTGATATTTTGCATCAAAGGTTTTTGAACAAAATATAAATTATATCTGTTTGTTAATACAGTAAACCCTCCTATAAAGTGGAGAAAAAATTGCGATTTAATTTGTATCCAAATTTTAATTTGGTCTCCCCTGTACTAATTCTGAGTTTCTTATAAGCCGGTACGAATTAATCGCGTTACAGGAGGTTTGCCTGCATTTTGCATTGGTGCAAAATTGAATCAATAATCAAATACATTAACTAGGGAATTAAATGTAATAAAATGCAAATATCAAACGCGACTCAAGCTAAAATAAATGTAAAACCCTAAGCTTCTTGAAATTTATGAAATCCTGTCTTAAAAAATACACAGATATTGACCGTATAAAAAAAATGGTTTTATTGGTTCAGTTCAGAATTGTGCTAATTCAGTTCAATTGCACAATTGAATTACATTGTATTTCAATTATATAGCAATTCAACTACGTTGTAACTGAATTACATAATTCAAACCTTTCAATTAATTCAATTACTAATTATTTTAATCAGATGTGTAATTGAAATATCTTAATCAGATGTGTAATTGAAATACAATATAATTGAAGTACAGCCAGAGTTGTACTAATTCAATTGCACAATTTAATTACATTGTATTTCAATTATATAGTAATTCAACTACATCGTAACTGAATTATATAATTCAAACCTTTCAATTAATTCAATTACTAATTATTTTAATCAGATGTGTAATTGAAATACAATATAATTAAAATACAGCTCTCCAAATTATGTATAGCCCAGAACTTTGAAGAATTTAATACGTCAAAGTGATCCTCTTATTGGTTACTGGTAGTCTAAAAACGTTCCTTTTCTCAGTTTTTTGTTATTAGATAATGTATTTCATTTTACTTACATATAATATTAATGTTTGTTTAATGAGTCTCATTAGATGATTGTCGTTACTTTTTCCTTTAATATGTATCGTAACCTAGGTAAAGTAGAGACATGTTTCCTTTTTCTGCTTCTTATATTTATGTTTGAAATTTAAAAAATTTGTAACGCAGAAGTTATTTCTGTTCAGATATTATAAATTTATAAATAATAAATTCCTTCTGTTTGAAACCTTCACATGGACGAAGGTTTACCTATTACTTTATTATTCCTTAATCTTTAATTTTTATTTAATTACATCGTAATTCGTAATTGATATAGTTTAATTGCAACGTATTTTATAATTGTATTCAATTGCAATTACGAATTACATTGTAATTTAATTGAATGAAGATCTGAATTATAAATTACAATATGATTTAATTACTTTGTAATTATAATTCCTGGAGTAATTCAATTGTAATTCTGCACAACCCTGGTTCAGTTTTGCTCCAAAATTTTTCGAAAAATGAAGATACTGTGGATTCCGTTTTTATCGACGGAGAGCCTTGCAAGTTCGCCGCGCTAGAACGGTCGGCTTGTTCGCGCGAGATGGCAGCACGATGTAGTTGCGAGCGGCCCCGATGGTCCGCGACACTCGTCAACAATCGATGACAGTCTGGGCCGGGAGTACTGGTGTGTCCGTAATCGCATTTTCGCTGGAAAAACTGGCTTTCTGCGGTCGTGTATCGTGGCATCGTTACGCGGCGGTGGTCTCCGCGTGTCTCGCACGGTTGAACGCGTGTATTCGGCGTCCGCGTCCCAGCGAATCGATTCCTCGTTAGTTCCATTCGTTCGTACGGGGCCTCGGTAGTCAGCGAGTCGAAGCGAGACAGCCAGAGAGAGTTACGGGTTACGGGTTACAGGTTACGGGTGGCACGGCGTGAAACAATCAACGTCGCGCACGCGGTACGTCCCTGTCACTTATTCCTTCATCCCCTCTCCCCCCCTCCTCCTCCTCCAGAATCTGTTTCGTTTTTGAACTAACGCGAAGCCGGCTGCTCTATGCCGCCGTGTGATACACGGTTTTATCCGTCTCCGTGATCGTCGTGGCGTTTACTCGCGCTTCACGCCGACCGAATCCGGCGTTACGGCAACGAAAGTCGTCCCCACTGTCGAGCAGCCAGCGTACACCAGCTGCAACGGCCTGATCGAGTGGTTTCGAGAGGGCGACGACGTGTTTGCGCCGCGAGACCGACCCTCCCGATGGCGGACCACGGCAAAATGTAAGTGCCTCTACAATTTTCAACCCCTCGACCATCTAGCGGTGCATCGCCTACTTAACTTTCGCAGAAATATTACTTTCGATTCACCGAATGAACCCGTCGAACGAGTTCTAGTTTCTTCTCGCTCGACATCGAGATCCACAACGTTCGACGAACGAATCGAAACTGAATAAAAGAACGCAAAGCATTTGCAAATCAGCCTACAGTACACGGTAATAGTAGTATTTGATTTTTTCTCTCCAATGGAATTGCGAGACTTGCGGTTCTACGCACGTAACCTTCAAGGCTATCCAGGCTGAAGTGTCGTCCCGTTCGCATTTCGCTTCTACATTATCAAACAAAAAAACGTAGCGATTGCTAACAGAAAACTCGTGGGAATTCATTCGGATTATCGGTAGCGATAATCTTATCATAAAACGTATTAGGGGTGACGGTTTAGCACCCTTTGAGGTTAAAGATTCTACGCGTAGAATCTTCAGACTGCGGACAGTGCGGACCTCCATGCGCGTATAGATGTTCGTACGTTGTCTTTACGGGAACACCAGGAACTGCGCACACGGATCTTATTAAACTTCCATTGAACCAATTTCACGCGTTAACGTTGTGCATTGTCGTAGACACCGCGAACGCGTGAAAATCCGCAGCCTGGTTTTTCGCAGTCGCAGTCGCAGAGCGAACGATAATAATGGGGATAATTGCGTAACAGGGGACAGGTCGATTTACTTCAGTGGGTAAATGGTATCCGGAGAGGTGATTTAATGGGTGCAATGATAGAGAATATCTGATTCATTCATACGGATCGATCCTTTGCGCCCGCCTCTGTCCCTCTATCCCGAACCTATCGGCGAGGAAGCGAGACGGAAATACCTTGGCAGTCTCAAACGTCCCCTTCAAGCCTGTACCCAACCTTGCACTTGAATCTGTGTCACTCTTTTTTTACTCTCGTTCTCGTTCTCGTTCTCGTTCTCGTTCTCGTTCTCGTCTCGGTACACGCCGAGACAGTATCTCCACGGGACACGAACGATGTTTTCCACTGTGTGTCTCTCTGGGCGCCACGTTGAACCGTTCTGCCTGCAACGGCGCGACCTTGTCAGTGTTTTAAAGATTCTCTCTTGCTTTGACTGGCAAATGAGGGCCTCTCGGACACCGACGAGCACCGACGAGCACCGATGAGTATCGTCAGCCGGCTATAGCTCGGCGATCGTTGTCTACGCCGTATCACAGGCTTTTGATTGTTCTTCATTTCGAGATATTGCGCGCGCGCTTCCTGAACGGACCCGCGTCACGCGTAAATTACCCTATGCCCGACACTGGCACCCTATGGTTAGCTGTGTCATTTTCTACTCTTGGTTACAACTTCAAGAACAATGCTGTGAACATTTTTATGCTTGACAGTACACTCGGTATGTCCTGGAACGAACCAATTACTTCTAGAACCTTCTTCTCGATAGCCAGGGATTTAAAAATTATTTTGTTATTGGCATTGCACTAATGAGGGTCTACCGAAACCGATATAGAAAAAATACTATTATATTTTCGGTTTTTCTTCGGCTCCAAATCGTAGCGTAGTCGCGGCCGCAAGAAAGATTGATACATGTTGATATCGCTACCTGTATATATAAAAGATGTCAACTATTGTAAATTCTAATTTTTTTTTCCACTGGCATAGTACATGTATGTATTATTATAAACATGCCGGTAATTACTCTGATTTTGATATCATACCAAAACGATTGTGTTACTGCATTTGTTTCGGTATTCGCTAACATAATATCGACATTGAAATAATACTGGTTCTAAATCTGTGGGTAAAAATACTTTGGAAATAATAATCAATTTTATCGTAATTATAGCGATACTGAAAAAGTGACCGATAAATACCGATAGATATACCGTTAGAATACTTAAAGAAAAGAATTTATTGTCATTTCTGGTGTTTACATTGATATCGAAGACAAACTGTCAATTTTTTAATCTACTTACGCGCGTAACACAATTTTAAGCAAAATAATTGTCGCGATTCGCGATAGTTGCTACAACTGTGCCTAATGTTTTGCTTTGCGTAACATCTGGTCCAGCGCTGTTCAACAAGCCTTGTGGCGGGCATGGGCACACGCCATGCCATAGTTGCCAGATCAAGACTTGTTCCCCCATTCTAATTTCCCCTTCTACCGTGCTATTCCCCACGCTTCCGCCGCGGCACGGTCACTTGACGCGGTTCGTCTCTGTTATGCACAGTATCGCCAGATGTGGGGAGGGAGCACGAATTGAGGGGAAAAAGTTACCCTCTCTCCACCAGTACCGGAGTATGCAACAACAGAGACGAAACGCGTTGAAAACTTGGGGAACAGCGCGGTAGAAGGGGAAATTTGAGTGGGGGAGCAAGTCTTGATTGGCGACACTGGTTGTGCATACTCCGGCCTGGCAGAGGGGGGGGGGGGACATTTTCCCCTTAATTCGTGCTTCCTCCCTTCATCTTTCGAGACTAGCTGAACAGCAGTGATCTAATCAAATCCGAGAGTTTGGTTTGTTTTCTAGACATACCTTGTGTACTACGAAGAACGGAACGGTACCAATTCTCGCTTGGTTTCAAACTGGGAATCTTAAAATTGATTCGAGATTCTTGAACAGTATCCGACCTATAAAAGAATCGTACTTCAAACAGTTTTGTCCGTTTTCTTTCTCTTTTTCTGCTTCTTCTTCTTCGACTACTACCTCGCAGATATTATTCTTTCGAAAACTTCGAGGAAAACTTTGGGAACTGGCTGTCTAGCTCTAGTATTTAGACTTTAAATCGAAACTAAATTACTTTCTGCGTAATTTAATCGTGTCGGCAGATTCCAAAGTTGTTAGGAAGTTTTGACGCGTCTATAAGATTCGCCTTTAACTTCCAACGCGAAGGAACACTGGGTTCAGACGCGCGAAGTTCTTCGCCAAAGAGACACATAAGCGATGTCTTCCGAAGCATTCGAAAACAATCTGATCGCCTTTGAGACTGAAATAGTGGGAGTCGATAATGCAGGCAGTCCGGTGTTAGCGTTTTACGCGATACATATTTCTTTCATCGGCGTGACTGGTGGATTATGTTCGCTCGTCGACACCGGAAGTTCTTGCTGCTAGGATAATAGCACGATGATGCACGTGCGAGCGTTTTAGTTTAAACCGGTCGGAGTAAAAACATTTGAGCGAGGTGTGTACGTGTCATAGTCAATCTTTCGACACCAATGTGAATCATGATTTACAAAGGCGCCGGGCAATACTCCAGATTGTTTGGAGAACGCTTTTGAAACCTGAGAGTGCAGTTATTTCTTCGCGTTAAAAACGTTTATAAAATTCCATCTTTCTCGTGTTTCGTCCGTTACGACCACATTTTCGTAATTATTATTTGGACTTTTATACCTTTTATTAAAAGTCCCGCTCGCTTTGCTTTATGGGTCCATAAAGTAAACAATCTGCAGATCCCGTTTTCACTTAATAGTTTATTAAGTCGTTAATATTAGAGGGATACACACCTACGCCTGAGACAGGGGGAGAGAAGGTAATAACGCGTCAACGACCGAACTCACCCCCTGAGTTATAGAGGGTGAAATCCCGACGTGACCGTGCGGTCTCTCATTTTGCTCCCACAACTTCTTAAGACGTAAATATCACTCCGAGTTATACTACTAAGCCGCGTAATATGAAACGTCAAATTTTTAATCATTCGATCGCTCAAAACTATCGAAGCAGTTTCTTTTATCTTTTCCTATAAATTCGTTTTTTACTATACTCTCTTTATCGGTTCAAACGCGCCGCAGAATTATTCCAAGAACCTTCGTAATCCTCTCTGTAATGACCCTTGAGGTACAAACACCTCTCTCCATCAATTTCAGCTCTCAATCTTAGCGATCCTTTCATCGTTATACATCTTGCTGTACAAACACCATCAATGGATACCATTTATGCCGTGCTTAATTTCTAAAGTCTTATTTAGTTAACGAGATATTATTGAAATCATTTTCAAAACGTGCCTGAAAGCTACTAGGTGCTCGAACTGATGTCCCTCGACTTGAATATGGTGAGTACATATGAAACGTATTCTGTGTGTTTCCATTTAAAGAAATCAAGGTGCCCTTGAAATCTCCACGACGCCTTTGCGCGCAGAAGAAATGTTTACATCATGATATTTCCCCCTCTACACCACGCAACTTTTGTATATATAATTTTTTCATATTATCACAAGTAACGGAATTACTGAAGGTGAGCAAGTTACGTGAACCACCCCGTTTGTGTATACATATACAGGGTGGTCAGTAACTGGTGGTGTAAACGGAAAGGGGATGATTCTACGCAAAAAAGTAAATGAGAAATATACAACAAAATTTTTTCATGCTTGTTTTCGAGAAAATCGACTTCGAAGATCCGCCACGTCCGCGTGCTTCACATTTGAAAGAAGTAGAACCGGTATGTCATGAACAGACGCGTCAGGCGATTCTTATTCAATAGCACGAGTGTTCACTGAATTTCCAAATCCGGTTTTCTCGAAACTAAGCCTCGTACGAAAAACTCTTATTCTACTGTTTCGACTTACATTTTATGTACAATCACCCCATTTACTTTATTGTAGTACCAGTTACTAACCAGCCTGTATATAAATTTTGTCTTAATGAAAATTCAAGTTTTTTATGGAAAAATGTAACACTGCTATGATGCTGCTGCTTTAATTTGTAAGAAGCACACACAAAAAGAAAGTATCAAATCGTAAAACCAAACACACAAATTCCCATGTATGTGATTTATCGGTCACATTGGCAATGAATGTGTTAAGCGCAGGGTCAGGGGTAAGTGACCCGTTTGCCCGGTGCTAAGGGCGGTACTGTTCACGAGTTCTCCACGCATCAATGTACAAAAACATAAAACTGATAACATCAAACGGAAAAATAACGATCACACGTAAATCGGCTTGCCGATACCTGGCGAACCACCCTGTATACGTAAAAGTGTGCGTCGGTGAACGCGACACACCGGTGGCATCTGACCCCGCCTGGTGAAGGTGAATTACGACATCGCGCGATTAACGGCCGACGATGGTTTCTCGCGATACCGGGCGTCCCATAAATTCACATCGTTCCGACTTATAGATGAATTGATGGTGGCGGATCGCGCGGATCCCGCGGCGGAATGTTCCGTTCCTCCGACGACACGGCCATTTTCGTCGTGCGGAGAGGGTCGTTGTAGTGTTTCTGGAATTGTATTATTCCGCGTTAACCGTTCGAGAGACCCTTCTTCGGCGACGACGGATCGATATGGTCACGTTACAAGCGGAGTACCAGCCAGCCCACGCGATTTCGTGTTCGCACACCGGCCGCGCGATTTATTCGCAAGCTCGGCAGCGCCGCACTCGCGCCTGTTTCGCCAATCCACCGACAACTCTCTCCGCTTCGCCGTGATGGCCCGTTACTATATCGACCGTTCCGATACGCTTTGTCGCTCCGCGACTTTTTGCGAAACCGCTCGACCCGCTCGCCTATTCGCGTTACCGATGCATGGCGGCAGTTATTCAAGGTGGAAACGAGCAGTTGCCGTTGATTTAGTTGGGCAAAACCAGCGCGTTGCTGTTCAATAGGGAACCGAGATAGCATGTAACCCCTAGGTCAGGTGCACTCGCATATTTCGATTGACTTGTTCCGAAATATGAGCGCTTTTGCGCGTCAGGGTACAGGTACATCGGCGCTGCGATAGAAGCTAGGGGCAGCGTCGGTCAGAGTCGTCAGATCAGGCGAATTCACCCGAATTGAGGGGAAAAAGTTACCCTCTCTCCGCCAGTGCCGGATTAGTCACGTGACATTGCGACACATACACGACAGAGAGGAAACGCGTCACGTGACCGGGCCGTGGCGAAAGCGTGGGAGAATACCGTCGTAGAAGGGGAAGGTAGAGTGAGGAGACAAGTTTTGATCCGGCGACTCTGGTGTCGCCAGACCGTGGAAATTGAGGGGAAAAAGTTACCCTCTCTCTGTCATTATCGGATTAGTCAAGTGACATTGTGAATCAATTGTGCATCGCTTTGTATTATTTAGACGCTGATAGTCAGCAGGTGAAACCGCAGAGCCTCTTTCCGTATTCGCCGAGACTTTCAGTAACATGTATACATTTCATATGTAAACGTTCGAATAACAAATTCACCGTTTCATATTAATATTCATTGTTTTATTAAAATCGTATTGGAATTTCCAGCAAAAGCGAAATAAAATTTTACGAGATGCAATATTTATGTATGATAAATATGAAACGGGTACGTATTATGGACTCCAATGAAGCCTGTATTTGCCGTGCTACATAGTCTATTAATTTCCATATTTCATAAAGTATTTTTACTTTATAGATCAAAGATCACGCTTTGTGATCTTAACGTTTCCCGTACTCGCTGGAAATCATGAAACCGGGAAAACCTGTCTGTTTTTCTCGCTGGTAAACTGAAAAGAAGTGTATGTTTTCAACGCGCGAGGCACCGCTTTTGCTTAAAATAACGAAGTTAATTGTCATTGGCCTTGGCTCGTGAATCTCCGGTCGATTTTCGATCTTCTATAAACATCTTCCCCATTCTCGTTTCGCGAGGGTAGAAATGCGCGTAGTACACGCAAAGTCGATAATCTCCGTTCGCTTGGGACAGATAGGGATCACGGAGAACGCAAGCTATTTTTCACGGTGAAACGTTTCCCTGCTATTTATGCTGATCATCGAGCCGGACAAATGGCGGGCCGCGTGTATATTATCGCGGCAGCGTCATTAGCGTTACTTTACCCCATCGTCTCGGCCTGACCCCGACGTTGGCCGACCTATCAACCTATCCCAACCTGCGAACGGTCTTGGCCGCCTATAGACCCTCATCACGGCGTAGATCGCGTGATAAAGTAATCTGGGATAGACTATCATCGCTGCGTTCGAATGGCTCCTGCCTGCTTGACCTGTGCACAGCCGAAGGGTCATTTTTCTCCGCGGGAATGATTCTGTTGCGTGCACCGTTCGAATGGCGTGCGTGAATTCTCGTCGTTGGTCGCATTATATCTCACATACTCCGTAGTTCCAAAACGGTACCGAAAGTTGAAAAGTCATTTTGGGGACAAACTTCTTTCGCAAAGCCGTTAATTTGGAATAATATTTACCTCGGAAGGAGAAATACAATGTTCTTGGAAATATAATTCGCTGCCGGGTGGATATCTGAGGAAAATAGACAGAACGAGGGTACAGAAGAAAGAGGTGTTACGAGTCGAGGGCTAAGCAGTTTATGCGTGGACCGAAGTTTGTTCGCTTACACGGGAAAGTCGTGAACTAGCCGATGCCTGTTTCATCACCGGGTGTCACAGGATAGGTTGTCGTGGACTAGCCGATGCCTGTTTCATCACCGATAGAGAGTGGTTTCATGGACTAGCTGAAGTCTGTTTCACCATCGGGTCGCCACTAGATAGGAAGGTCGTGAACTAGCCGATGCCTTTAAATGTCGCCAAGATCTGGATGATAAATGTCGTGGAATTATCCCTACTACCGCGGGGTACACCCTGTGATGAGCCACGCAGGTCGAGAGACCTCAGATCAGGTGTGTCTCCTGGATGATACACGACGCTGGCAAGACCCGTCTTGTTGACATACAGGGTGTTCATTTGAAAACTTTCCAGCCGAATATCTCGAAAAGTATGAAAGATATTAAAAAATGTAAAACACGCGTCCAAGGATTTCGAGGGGAAAAGCGGGGGGCAGTATCGGTTTTTTATTTGGGTGTCGTTTTCAAGGTCATTTGAAGGTCAACTTTGTTTTTTCAAATGGAAACCTATATTTTTTTATTATGGGATCTTATTATACGTAAAACGCCGGCAATTTTCGTAGGATACTTTTTTTTATCTGTGCACTAGCTTCGGAGATATTTAAAGAGAAGTAGAGCCAGTCATGCTTATAATGCGAGAAAGTTTGTAATTTCTTTATAACTGTAACAAATTTTCAAAATGTTTTGCGTTGTTTTCTAAACAATAATACAGACGATTCTCAAATTCTGAACGAACATTTTTGAAGGTATCTGTTGGAATAGCTCTACATTCCTGTACAAGTCTGCGACGCAAATCGTTGAAGCTTTCTGGTTGTGTTTTATAAACAACAGATTTTAAGTGTCCCCACAAAAAGAAGTCGACAGGAGTCAGATCTGGTGATCTTAGTGGCCACTCAATAAAACTTCTTCTCCCGATCCATCTTAGTGGGAATCGATTGTTTAACCACTGGAGAACTGGTAACGTGTAATGCGGGGCAGCACTATCATGTTGGAAGTACAAAAGTTTTCTTTGGTTTTCAAGATTTTCTTTTATAAGTGGATCAATGATGTCGTTCAGCAAATTTAAATACAGATTGCCATTCAAATTCTCTTGGAAAAATCTATAATAGCATTTCCTAAAATGCCTGCCCAAACATTTATTTCTTCCGGCCATTGAGAATTACTTTCTCTAATAAGATGTGGACTTTCGTCACTCCAATAACGATGGTTATGACGATTTACAGCATCGTTTAAGAAAAAAGTGCATTCTTCACTAAAACAAATGTTTTTAATTAGATTAGGAGTGACGTTGATCATATTTGTCAATTCCTCACAAAACTCAATCCGCCTGTCAAAGTCATCGTTCAGTAACTTTTGATGCAACTACATTTTATAAGGATGAAACTTGTTATGTTTAAGTAATTTGTGCACAGATCCCACTGATACACCAGTTACCATTGAAACTTGTTGAAACTTGTTCTATAATTTCGATTTGATCAGCTTCTTTTATTAATTTTTGGCTGGTTTCTTTTTAAAGTCACCGATCATGTTTCCTGAAACTTTACAATTAATTGTAGCACGTACGTATGAGAAACAAGTGTATCAGGATGGCTCTCATTAAACGTAGCAGCAGTTCGACGAGCACACTCATCAGCTCCACAAATAAAAATCATTTCTACTCGTTCTTCTAAAGAATACACCATTTTATACAATTAATTGTACTACGATATAGTATCTCTTATTACGAAAGACAGACAACATAAACAAGAGATCAATAGAGGATAATTTTGTTTTCAAACGGTATGTGCTAGTACAACGTTACGTGCTAGTGGAAAACATCAACGATTTGCGTCAAAGAATTTTACACAATAATATGCTTCGCTCTACTTCTCTTTAAACATCTCCGAAACTATTGAGCGAATAAAAAAAGTATCCTACGAAAATTCCTGGTCTGTTTACGTATGTTAAGTTCCCATAATAAAAAATATAGGATTCCTTTTGAAAAAACAAAGTTGACCTTCAAATGACTTTGAAAACGCAACCCATATAAAATACTGATACTGCCCCCCGCTTTCCCCCTCGAAATCCTTGGACACGTGTTTTACACTTTTTTAATATCTTTTATACTTTTCGAGATATTCGGCTGGAAAGTTTTCAAGTGAACACCCTGTATATCGAGAATTCACTGTATACAGGGTGCGGCGCAAATTAGTCCCCACGATTTTTCAGCCTCTTCGGATGATCGAACAGAAAAATGTTTCTTACCAAAGTTAATCAGTATTTAACCGACAAGAAATTGTAATAGTTTAAATTAAAAAAAAATCGATTTTCAACAAGAAATCAAGGTCGCTGTCAACCCTTTTAATGGAACTGGGTATTTTTAACTTCATAATATTGTAGGCGACGTCGAAACGAATTCAACGACCTGCTATACAATGACTTTCAGATGACCTTGAAAGATAATATCGCCATGTATCAATTGCCAGAATATTTGAAATATTTCGACGGCAAGTAATAACAACGCCTCGCATTTAGAGGTAAACAAATGAACATAAACATTGTGAATGCTCATTTCCTCAACGTTTGTGTCGTTAGTTCATTACATGAAATTGTGAGATACGTTATAACAATGAACCGGTACGCTAATAGTAAATTTGGTTTTTTTAAAGTTAAGTTCTGAAGCAATGTTTACGTTCATTTGTTTACCTCTAAATGCGAGGCGTTGCTATTACGTGCCGTCGAAATATTTCAAATATTTTGGCAATTGATTCATCGCGATATTGTCTTTCAAGGTCATCTGAAAGTCATCGTATAGCAGGTCGTTCAATTCGTTTCGACGTCGCCTACAATATTATGAAATTAAAAATACCCAGTTCCATTAAAAGATATGACAGCGACCTTGATTTTTTTGTTGAAAATCCATTTTTTTTTAATTTCAAAAATTGCAATTTCTTGTCGGTCAAATACTGATTAACTTTGGTACGAAACACTTTTCTGTCCGACCACCCGAAGGGGCTGAAAAGTCGTGGGAACTAATTTGCGCCGCACCCTGGTCGAATTTGGTTAGAAATGGCAGTCGGAGGTATGGAAAAATCTGGAGGACATTTCTCCGAATTTTCCCAGATGTACATATATGCTTTCCCATAAGGGGAGTGTTGCTTATTTGGGCGTGCGCGAGCCGGACCTCCCACATGAACACGTGCTTCCAAAAAGGGAGTAACAGAGTCACGAAGGCAAGGTCTCCGTATATAACAAAGCAGATTGTCAAAATTAAATTGAAAAGGAGTCTTACCATCGACAGTGCGATTGGAGGGAAATTGGGATTTCAGTCGAGCGTGGCCGTCCACAAAAATGGCCGTCTCGCGAACAACGAGTTTTCTCCATTGCAATTAAGCCCGCGGAATCAGTGATTCCTCTAATTGCCGATACGTCGACGGCAGTGTAACGAGGACTCATAGAAGTGCCAGTCACGCGCAAACTCGCGCAACGTGCTCGAAACGCCGCGCCAGGCTAGTGTAAACGTTCGCCTAACCGCGCGCCCGATATTCAGGTAGATACGCTTGTATCTAAGCGAATGAGCCATAATCTGGTAGCACGGGTACACACCGCCCCGCTGAATCGTCGCGACACACAGCCCAGACGTGCCTTATCTCCTGTTCTCGAAATTCTATGCTTCCGGGACTCCTCGTCTCGTCCCGCGGTTGCTCTTTGATCCTCTTTTTCGTTTTCCTAATTACCCAGAAGTTCGTTGCACCCCTTTGCCTCCGTTCTTCTCGCGTTGCAGACATGTTCAACCCACGACCCGAACAGACGCGTTGATCGTATTCTGTTTAACCCTTCCACGGTCTTCGGGCCCTCTTTGATCCAACAGCTTTTACATCTTCCCAACGCTGCCGCGACTCCTTAGTTGCTTCTTTGTTAATTGTATTCTTGTGAGAATACGACTCGTTTGTTAGCGTCACTGATGAAAGGAGCATGCAACATCTTCCACTCTGATCTTCTTGCGTGTTTACTGTATTCAGTCTTTCGGAATAAATTTTCTGAGGACGTCAGAAATTCACTTTCGTTACACAAAATTTTAATGCATTAATGCAACCTTCCGCTTAAGGGGAATCGGACATTGTACACCCGCCCATGTAAATTTCCCTATATTCAATGTTTCAGGAACTATAAACGATGACTTAAAACATTTTTATCGTTTAATTCCTCTTGTTTCCCTGTATACGTTAACGAGGAGGTTTTCCAAAATTTTTTAAATTATATTTCTGATCAAAGTTTGGCCCTAAGAAAATTTGAAAAAATTGCACTTACGGCTAAATGATTTTTGAAGAAAGCAATATTGAAGAAGGCTCGTGCTAAAATGTGCGGGAAAAAATAACGGCCCCCATCCCTAAGTTTTCGCGTGACTGCTTATGGTTCGGTGTTCGTAGGGTTAATAGGCTTCCGGTAGATACGGTGTTAACTTTGAAGAACTTTTCGACAACGGCATCGATTCGAAAGGCTAGCGAAAATCCAGCTCCGACGATGCGCGGAGGATGAAATCGCGTAGATGGCATTTAACGATAAGGTTTCTTGTGCAACAACGCCTGCTCGTCGGTTACCACTTCGGAAATAGACTCAAGTATATCGGCACAGGCGGTTTATTTCGAATTATGCATCGACTCGCTCAATCAAGGACGTTGTACCGAGATCAGAGGCGAGGCATTTGAACTGCTTCGCTTGTCCCGCGCATTCTTCCATCCCCGAGCGTTCCCGGATCGTCCTTTGCGATCCTCGCGGAGGAATGTATCCGTTCGAGGCGAATCCCTCGGTGAACAGGGCCGATACCCGTTTGTTTCAATTTCAAATTCTCGGGATGTTTCGCGCAACGTTTGAACGTCCGCTGTCGAAATTAGTAACCGAGTTGAACACTGTAATAAAATAATGAATACCGGATAGGTCGTCATTACGCCATCGCAAATATAACGGCGCTATCGGATGGAGATGCATGCGAGAAATAATTCAAAGTACGTACAGTAAGGAAAAAATTAAATAATTAGTTGGAAGGAAATATTCTGAAAAGATGATTAGCAAGTAATATCCACGTGCATTCGCAAGCAATTAGCCGGTTTTATCTCAGTCAGTAATTTTATCGGTCACGCACTTCAGATCTCCATGTTGTGCTCGATTTCTTTCTCGCGGAAAACGGGAAGCTTTGTCAATAAAGATGATTGCACGGGCTTGCGATGCCATACGCTTCGAGCTTTAGAAAAAATGATCAGCAGAGAAGCAGGATTAAATCTCGCAAGGATGAGAAGGGGACATGCATCGCTGTTGAAGTACTTTTTCTCGAAAGCTCATTGTTTTTCGAGCACTCTGTACGCTCGCTATGTGCATCCGACAAGAGCAGTGCAACACGGTGTACGTCAACGGATAAGCGGGCTCACGTACCATGCATAATAGACGATTTCTCGGTCTCTCTAATTGATACGACTTATTGCGCAACTCAAGCCATTCGACGAGATCGCGTCGGACAATTTGCGAAGCATCGTTCCGTGACCGAAGAAGTCACTCTTTTCGTTATGATACTTATCTGCTTAATCGAGATAATCATCGACGACCATCGTCCAAAGAACTCAATCACGAATCGAGCCAAGTGTGCACAATGTATTCGAAGCATTCGCATATTCCAGGAATTTTTATCGCAGCAACTATTAAGCATAACAGCTTTAAATTCCGTAGACCTGTTCGTGCACGTTTTCAGAATACGTGGCAGTTATTTATAAATGAAAATCTTGATTTAATCCGAAGTTGTAGCATTTTCACCGGAATATCTCACAAATTGCTTCGAAGGAGTTACCAATTCTTCGAATGTAAGTATGATATTTTGTAATTATGTGTTTCAAATCCTGTAGCTTACGGAAGGAAATCTTTTTCGTTCGAATGTTCGTTTCAATGTCTATGGGACCCATCTCTTCCGTTGCCGCGTTTCATATATGTTTTAACATATTCGACTGCAGGGAGTTTTGTATTGCACTGCAGTGGTCAGAATTCGTCGAGCTATGTGTTGCTAGGAGCGCTCCCTGTTCGGATAATGGAATATTTGACCAATAGAACACGCGCCACTGCAATGAAGATAACGGCACACTTTTATTACACGGTTGGCTATTATTAGAACATACAGGAAAAGAAGAAAGGAAAAAAGAATAAAGGATAAACTTCTCAACAATGAGAAATTCTACGATTCCTCTCTTTCGAGGAATGGGAGCCACGAAGCAAATAATCTTGCCTTCTTTATGTCTAATTTTCGAACCATACAAATGCTTCTTACACGATAAAGAAATTCGTTTGCGGCCATTAACCCCTTACACTACGACTAATTTTACGGTTTCAGTGACTAGAACTTTTTTGTAATTCGCAATTTCCTAAAAAAAGTAGAAAATTTATATCTATGGTATGCCTATATGATCTGCAATAGCTGTACAGGGTGTCAAAAAATTATATGTCACGGCCACCATAGCGTGATTCTATACCTACGATTTGGTGGAAATTGACATAAAAAACTCTCCGCAAAATTGACCTTGACCTTGAAAATCAAGGTAAAAAAAACAAAAATGTTTTTTTAATCGTGTTCTACTGGTCATAACGATCAACTTTGTGAAAGAAACCATGGGTCGCATCTCAACCGTTCTCTTAAAAAATGATGTTGCATTTCTTATAATTTTTGCAGCTTCTTTATTTGTAAATTTTTCACATCCAGTGCCAATATATAAGTAAATAGCGTACTATCATACAGCGGGTACCATCAGTAAGCTATCTCGTTGGGTATGAAATTATCATAATCATGATACTCCTATTTCCCTAACTACAGAATGAAAGAAAGAAGCTGCAAAAATTATAAGAAATGCAACATCATTTTTTAAGAGAACGGTTGAGATGCGACCCATGGTTTCTATCACAAAGTTGATCGTTATGACCAGTAGAACACGATTAAACAAAAATTGTTGTTTCAAGGTCAATTTTGCGGGGTGTTTTTATGTCAATTTCCACCAAATCGTAGGTGTAGAATCACGCTATGGTGGCCGTGACATATAATTTTTTGACACCCTGTACATTAGCTACGCAAAAATTGAATTTCACTTCGGTTTGAAGGAAGTTAATAACATACATACTTATTAGACTCTGTTCAGAATCTTCAGCGCGAGCATGACTCGATATTGTAGGGCAAGGGGTTAATATCTTCTTCGAAGTTTACTGATCACCTTGAACGACAAACCCCGTAGACTGTAATAGTATTTCTAGATTAAAACAGTTCGTAACGTTTGCATTCCGAAATCGGACATTTCATATGAAACGACCATCATTTTCGTACTTCGACTCTAACACTTTGATCAGCCGCTGTACATTCTCCAGTTTCTTTCGAATCGAATACCGAAGACTCGCGTCCCGCTGTAAACTGTCGGGAAGTGACATCCATGAGATTCGATCGAAAAGTTTTCGCGCGTGTAGACGACATCGACGACGCGCGGTTGGATAGATAGATAGATGGAAAGGGAGGAAAAGAGGGGGCGGAGGGGGGAAAGGAGCGGCTGGAATCGATGCGCGATCCATTGTCCCGCGTAGTCCTTGAGCCGACTGGAAGAGGAAACAATGCTTGCCAGACACGTTGAACCCGGCCAACAACACGTACGTAATAACAACAACAGCCCGGCTCATTATTTCTCTGCCATCTCTCCTGCGTCGACCGCCGACCGACGACCGCCGACATTATCCTCCGCGTCTTTCACGTCCTTCGTCCTCCGGCTTTCGTTGGTTACTCGGGAAGAACATTCGTTCCCCCTGTACACCCGAATCCCTCTAAACACCGCGAATGAATAAAAAGCTATTGGGCCGAAAGGAACCCGAAAGAACGAACAGAAACATAGAGAGGGAAAGAGAGAAAGAGAGAGAGAGAGAGAGAGAGAGAGAGAGAGCCCGACGACGGCCTTTCTCATTTTTCCGAGGTTCGGCCGCGACCTTCGTCGACCTGGGAAACCGATGGAAAATCGCTCGAGTTCTCATTAGAGGCGGCCTTGTCGGCCTTCTTCTTTTTTCCCTTCCTCGTCCCTTTCCCCTGCTCCGCCACCCTTCCACCCTTCTTTTTTGGTTTCGCCGCGCGATCCACCCTGCCACCTATCGCCAGGTGGCTCGTTTTCGTACCGTCCTCTGCTCCCTTCGTCCCACCGTCGGGTTTCCTTCATTTCACCCGGAAACTAGAATCGTCCGGAGCAATCTAGAGGCTCGAGAGGATCGCTCTCGGGAGATAAATGCATTTTTTTCTCTCCTTCGGGGACAGTTGCTGATCGCGCGGGAACGAAAGCGACGCGATTTGATTACAGGATACGCGCCCTGCCCTAATGTTCTTGGGAGGGGAGCTTTAACTCGACTTGCCTGGAAAGCCTGACAAATTTTCTTACTCTCCGATTTTCCAGGTGAAAATGCGTATTAACCCTTTCGTTCCCACGGACGAGATATGTCGCTACCACTTTGTTGCGTGTACGACGCTATGGACGAAATATTTCGCGTTAAAACGCTCGTTACTCGTTTCTCGCGTTGCAATTTCTGTTTCGTGCTGCTATGGACGAGATATCTCGCGTATCTTTTATAGGGTATCTTATATCAGAGAATCTGAGGCATTTTATATTACGGACTTCATCTGACGATTTAAGATACAAACTTCGGTGTTTGTAACACTGAGTAATAACTGAAGCTAGAAATCAAACCAAACGCAGAAAACCTCACTGAACACGTATATCGAATGATTAACGTTCTACTGTAAATACCGAAGGATACATATTGAATCATAAGTACACGAGGACAGATATTGAAGGATAGATACAAAACATGTTCCTTCATAACATCGCGTAGCAGAACTTGCGGTGCGAGAAATCTTGTCCATAGCAGCACGAAATAGAAATTGCAACGCGAGATAACTTGTCCATAGTGTCGAGTAACGATCGTTTTGACGCGAAATATCTCGTCCATAGCGTCGTACACGCGGCATAGTGGTAGCGAGATATGTCGTCTATGGTTACGAAAGTGTTAAACGTTAACACGGTTTTTCCTGCTTTCTTATGCAATTTTGAACAAAAGTTGATCAGTTTTTAATTGGCTATAGATTGCAATAAAAAAAGTACGACAGAAATTATTTTCTAGTATTGTCAAGGTCACCTTCATTTTTTTAAGTGGCACTTTGTATTTTTGACTTAACCGTATTATAGCCCGTATCAAGACGAATTCAACGACCTAGCATACCATGACCTTCGGATGACCTTGAAGGCAGAGAAATGACAGTCTGCTTGAATGGGTGATAACTTGTGTTTATTATTAAGACTCGAAATTACATTCAATTCAGGAACCTTGACTAAATGAATCCACACGATTTCGTGATAAAGTCACATCAAACGTTCGCAATGTGAATTGTGTAGACACAATTCCGTTCTACGTAGTAAGTTTGCATTGGTTGCTCTTACGATACTGTGCTAGCGAAGTTATAATACTGTTAATTTAAAAATAGTACCATTTTAGAAAATGAAGGTGACCTTGACGATACTAAAAAAAATTTTTTTTTAGAACTTTTTTTATTGCAAGGTAAGTATAGCGAATCGAAAACTGATCAACTCTTGTTGAAAATATTTGTTTGTCAGATTATCGCAAGTACTTGAAAAATCATGAAAAGTGTTACGTGGGACACCCTGTATAATGCTACTCACAAATAGTTTTTGAGATTTTATCTAAGCCATGGCGCGCCACGACTACTCCGAAGCATCGTTCTCCTGGAATTGTCATAGCTTTGTCATTTCAATGATTTTAAGCATAAAATGGTGCGAAAGTATTACTAATCTAAGGTTGTATGCAGTGGTTTCGTTGATATGAAGGATGATAAGGAAACATGTGTACTAACCTTTAAGGGATGCTCTCGCTTCGAAGATTCAAAAAGTAACCATGAAAGCTGTTTCCCTGGAAGTATTCTACAAACTTGCAAAGTTTTGAAAAAAATGAGAATTTTCGAGGTACCGAAGTTGCCTTCAGCATAACTTCTTAAATCTTCTTCATCCCCGATTTGTGGCGTATACTGGTTTTACGAAGAAGTCTAACGAAGTTACTAAACTAGTTACTTGTTAGCGGCATGTTAACTGAACGTGTTATGATAGAAGAACTAGAGAAAATATAAATAAATCCAACACTACTATTATTATTATCAGAAACCACAGAAACATTTCCTATTTCCTTTTTGAATAATTGTAATAGGTCGAAAACAATACAATAGTATTTTTAAATTCCTTAACATTTTCACTGTTTTCAGCTCGATCTACTCGTTGTTGTCATAAGTGCATAAAATCCGCAGAATAATTATTATAAAAATTGTATGGTCACTGAAATTTGGTTTACGCTAATCAATGCATGAACTAAATGTGTATATCTGTAATCTTTGTGGTTTTATCCCAAATATTTGCAGTGTGACAGGCGTTGCGTGTAGAATTTTACGACTATACTTAAAATCCTGTTTTAGTTTAATCGAGATGCCACGCACTATAGTATTCAACCTCGTGCATATGCGCTGTAGACACATCGATACCCGCGATAGGTAGATTAGTTAATCGTTAATAATAGATCCTTCGATCCACCGGGGAGAAGAATATTGTTAGTTTTCGCGTAGCGGAAAGCGTGTCGAGCAAACCGGCTGGGACCTCGAGACATTAACGACGTTTCGAGCATATTAGAGGAAAGTAATTACGGTGCTTTCCGATCGGCCACAGTGAGTGCCTCTCTCGTTGACGTTGTCGGGCCATTTTGGAAAAAACGGAGTGATCGATTCCCGTAACTGTAACTTCGTTATAAGCGTCTCGAGTTTCCGCGTCGTGTCTTGAATAATTCTCGCGGGATTATAATGGGCCGGGGCGTGTACGGGATCTTTGTAGCTCGTTGAAAAATCGACTGTTTGCTTTTTTTAACTGAATAATTAAATTGCCGGCGATACGCGGCTAATGGCAAACCGATTTCCGAACGATGGATGGCGCGCAGGTGTTCTTAATCAGCGGCTGGGAGAATCGAAAACGTCTCGTCCCGGCTCGTCAGCTTTTCCATCGTTAATTAGTGATCATCGTTCCTACGTACGAATGTGCGCGCGACTATCTCGCCGGCGGCGATCGATGCGAATTTGAACGTAATCACAGAATAATTTAATCCCTGGCTGTTAGGGATTCGATCTACGGAAACGGTCGTGTACAAGGTTATTCGTTAGTCCGTGAATATTTACGCGTTGAGAGGGGAAATTGTTTTTCCATCGGTTAAGAAAACCGTCGTCGAAGCTGTCGACATTACGTGAGTGAATTTCAGACTTAAGATTAATTTTTCTTCAATAACGATAGTAATAACAAGCGAACGCTTTTATAGAGCAAAGTGTAAAATACGCGAGTTTCTCAAAGAAACTACAGACTGGATCGATTGAATTTATTTCGTTCGACAGATCGAAGTCCATAGATACCTATGAGAAAGATTGGAATTCCGTGTTGCAAGATACGACGAACACGTCAATTTGTCATTCCAAGACCATAGAAAAAGACATTGTGGCGTTGAAAAAATATATCGACGACCTTCGAGTAACTTTGACAACAGCGTCAGCAGCAAAATAGATCCGCATTCACCCCTCGAACGGTACAACTCTCGTCTCAGACGTTTACGAGATTCGATCCTGGCAATATTTTCAAAAGGGAAAAACAATATCGCGGGTTTAGCTCGGAATTAATAAATCTTCGCTTTCAAGAATTCCCACCGCGGACAGTATTTTTTCCGGCCCAGGCAGTGGACAAGAGAGAGAGAGAGAGAGAGAGAGAGGAAGAGAGAGAGAGAGAGAGAGAGAGAGAGAGAGAGAGAGAGAGAGAGAGAGAGAGAGCCAATATACGCTTCCGCTTCGATATAGGATAGGCGGGGAGCGGGGGAAAAAAGAAATGAGGGAAAGCCGATACCGAGTAGCGGCACGGGATTAATAAATCCTCGATTTCGAGAGTCCGTTGCTCGAACGTGCACCCTGAAAAATGGGATACGCTTAACGGCCGCTCACGATACGTTAAACAGGTCACCGGCGACAAAAGGATCAGTTAAAAGGGAGCAATGGCGTGTGGCAAGGACGCGTCCTTGAAATTCTCCCGATTCCCAGCGTCGCGGCGCACAGCGGGACGAGCGTGTAGGACGATTGGACATTCGTGTATTTGAAAACTCCACGTCTAAATATCTTGAAAGGCAGTTTTCAGAAAATCGTTTAATACAAAAGTTTCACAGTCTCCAGGGAGAAATACAACTAGCCTATTTATTTTTTATTTGTTAGCCCTGTTTAAGGTAATTTTTCATACAGTGAATCACAGGAATATTCGGACTTTGATTTTTCAAAAATGTTTCTCGCGTCGTGTATTGTCGTAACTTCTCAAAAAAAGTCCAAGTTGTGTGGTTCAATGTTGAAAATATTATCGTCCTTTTAAAAGTGGCCCAACGTTATTGCGAGTGACTGTAACTTCATGAAAATGTACTCAAATTCGAACTTCGCAATTTCGTTCGAATGTCCAGTATTACTATAGGATCGCCCCATTGTGCGGTGTGTTGATTCAGAAGCGTGATCGTCGCGCGTCAGCGTTGGAACGGTCACGCTCGTCCGATCCCGCCGCGTTCAATCGACGCGCGAATCGATACTCCAATCTTTCATCTCGAAATGAAAATTGCCCGCCGCAGCGCAGCCCGGGTCTCGCTGTTTAATTTTTTAATCGGATTGGATCGCGCGAGCCCACTCGAATTTATTTTATTCGAGCCCGTTTTATACGCGGCACGGACTCGCCGTTCCCGGGTTGCATAATTCCTGCAAGTGCGTGTTTTATTTTTAACGCGTTTTCAAATTAATTGAATGTTTCCCGTTTACGAGATCGAAGCATTTTCTCGCTGCACCGTTCTCATTGTCTTTTTTAGGTCGCAAACATTCTCCTATGGGAAAGTTTCCTGGTTAAACAATTAACGTGGCGTTTTTTCTTTAAATCGTTAAGAGGGTCTTCTAACTTGTCATTAACTGCAAATATCGGATAAAGCTGGATTTTATGGGGGTAAATATTTGTAATTCGGAAGATAGATGGTGAAAATGTGCCTTGTTTCGGCTCTTCCTCGGTAGTCAGTCTTTTTTTCAGGATTTTTAACAGTAACGTTACACAAACATAAGCTGTTTCCAAATAGCTTATGCATCAAAATAAGCATCATTCTAATGACCATATTCTGTCAATGAGTTACAAGTTTCCTGATTGTATTATGCTAGGAATTGATTTTTTTTCAATATGTTACTTTTCCACTCATGTAAAAAGGATGCTAGATTGATTGACGTTTTCATAAGTTTTATTTAAAATGGTGTATAATAAACTTGTGGATTTTAATAGTATTTGTTGATCAAAACGCTTCATAACACTTGCATTCTAAAATCGAACATTTTATGTGCAAAAAATTTAATAAATTGCTTCAAAATAAGAGATATCTACTAACAAATTCCAATATATTTGAATGAACACAATGAGCAGTCTATTCCTCACTTAGAATGTACAGCTTTACGTCCTCATGTAAAAAATGTAGAAAGTAGTGTATTAACCCTTTGCACTCGAAGCCATTTTAACTCTAAAACGAAACATTTCTTCCGACCTAGAATATTACCCTTCTATATATATTTTTTCATGCTATATATACGAAAATGGTGCAATTTACTCGTAGAGTACTTTAATAATTTATTAAATACAAACAAATTCAATAGTGTAAAAAATATTTTGAATAATGATGCAGCAACTTTTAGTGGCGCCTTACAGTCGCCATTCGAGTGCTAAGGGTTAATAATGGCGACGTTTAAGATGTCTGATTAGACTTAAATGGTCGACTACGGGGACAATTACCCTATTAACGAAATGCGCGGAATGTAAACGGCGGCAGTCTGAGTCGCAGGATTGACTCGGGACACCCTGTAGAAAGGGATCGGAAAGACCGTCGATACTGAACGACCTTGCAGCATCGACCAACCCTCTGCTTCTCCTCTTGCCTTTTCGACTCTATACAGAGGCATCTTCGTTCAGCCCCGTTTCTCCCCTCTCCGCCCCCATTCACCCCTTGTGGTCGCTCGAGCCTCCGCCCTCCCCCTTTCCTGGTATCTATGTCCTGTTCCGAGCCACCCCATTCTTCGACCTTCTTCAGGCCGAAGGAAACTTACGATCCCTGCGGTCAATTTGCGTGTAGCCGAGGCTGAACTCGAAGCATCGTTCACCAGAATGTTATCGTCGACCCGGAGAGCCTTTAATTAATTATTCATTCGCTTACGCGCAGATATTCTCAATAATACGGGGAACCAGCTGAGCCGGGATCTTAGTTATCTTTTTTAACAACACCACCGAGTCCCATCCATTTCGCGAATAATATTTTGTTCCTGTAACGATGACCCAGAGCATCCAGCATTCAGTTTACATTGGAAATAAATATTATTTCGACGAAAGGCAGCGAATTAAATATCACGGTTGAACGTAAACAAGATGGATCATGTTGAGTGCAACCGAACATGAAGTTATTCTTGTTGGTCGACCCTGAACAGTCTGCTATTTATATTGCTACCAGATCTGTGTATCTTAACGTATAAATATTTATCCAACAATGAAAAACGTGTTAAATGTTATTAAAATAGCGGTGACTAACCGTGATACCGGCGGCAGTAGTTGGACACTACGATGGGGCTGGCTATTTTAGTAACTCTGCACAGTTGTCTGACATCATTGTTGTCGAATATTATTCTTCTGTAACTTTAAATGAAATTCTGTGCCTTAAATGCTACGTGTACCTTAAAAGTGAAACAATGATCCCGCGGCACTGACTAAATCGCGATACGACGGTGGTAACGCTGCATCCTGAACTGATCTGGAATCCCTATCGGTGACCTTGAACGGTTAAATACACAGCTTCGCAGCTACCGGAATTTCTTCTGGTGTAGCGCGCAACGCCGATTTCCGTTCGACCGATTCAAGGAGAGCGAAACATTTGTTAAGGCGATCGTTGGGTATCGAGTCGATAATCGTTAGGAACGGAGTTCGAAAGTGGACCACCGGAAACCAGGCCAGTTGTATCAGTACGGCCTGAATTCCGATTTTCCATCGCGAACTTCGGCCGCCGTGCCGTTTCACCTGGACTTCGGTCGGGTTTTTTCCCCGGCCCGCGTCGGGCCAAATCGGAGCGATTAATTTTAGAACGGATGCGGGCGTGTTTGATCTCCCTTTCGACGGAGAAACATTTTTCGTTCCGTTCGAGTGGATCGCCGCGCCGGAGTGTATCCGGAATTTAGAAGAGCAAACGAGAGTAAAAGAGAGCGTCGCGTCGCGTCGCGTCGGCGCGCGTCCAGAACTCGGTCGATGGATTTACGACGATCTATCGGGCTTATCGTGTAGCAAACGATCGAGACGATTTTATAACGAGCACGCGAAGGACAGTGCCGCCCGGACGAACTCGAGAACAGGGAGAACCCCGCTCGAAAAACGAGACACCAAACGGATCGGACATTTTTCAAACTATCCGAAATTTGATCTTCCGTTTCTTGTATCCCGTTTGATCGCTCTCGATCTATAAACTCGCGCTGCACCCTCGATCGAGCCAATTTCAAAAGAGAAACGGAATTTCGTTCGGTTCTCCCATTTCGAGATTGATATTATCCATTGAACGACATACCTACTTGTCACGTATTACTCGATTTTAATGAGCCACTTGGTCGTCATACTAATCGCCCTGTTGCGATCGCGGACCGTCTGAATACGTGTTTACACCAGATGCGAACACGGTCTGCTTTACTATGGGGCACTGTTCTGTGACTCCGACGAGACCAAGGGCAACGAAACCACGCCCACTCATGGTACTTTGCGCGAAAAGAGCTATACATACATACGTATAATGGCGCAGATAATCTTTTGTCGCAAGATCGAGTGTGCCCCGCTTCTCCGTGTAGCTCTCTGACGTCATTTTAATTTGTGTGGTTTAACGATTAAAATTTAGCTGCATCCGCTTTAAACATTTTTATTAAAGTCTGACGCAGTTGACGACGTTGACATTAAAGATAAATAGAATTTTGGAGAATACGAATCAATTGATAAAATGAAACATGAAATGGAAAATTAGATTTCATTTGAAATTCGAATAATGAAATAATTTTAAACAAACTAGAGTAGGGGTCCCAATTACTGTGCCTACATCAATTATACTTATTTTTAAAGCATAATGGATATTAAAAAAGGGATGTATAACCTGCATATTAACTAATTTTAATGAAAACAATTTAATATTTCCTTTTAAGAGTTCTCTTGCTCAAATAAACTAACATATTTCATTGTAACGATTATTTTTCAAACAATTTATTTCGATAATGCCCAAGCCTGGTTCGTTGCTCGTGCCTTATTTATACACACACACACACTCTCTCTCTCTCTCTCTCTCTCTCTCTCTCTCTCTCTCTCTCGCGTTTCCTCCGCGAAAGGAAGATTGAAAAATTTATAACAACGGAGAGCGCACATCGAAAGTTCCGAAAGTCTGCGGAGGGGTGACTCCTTCAGAAAGTTAATAAATTTTACGACCGATGATTTCGCACCGTTACACGGACGCTCGTGGAACGGGGTAATTTACATGTTCCGGATGTTTAATCGAGGCTGTCCACGTTAATAACTCTTGTTAATTGCGTTTAGCAAGCGGCGCACGTCGCGGTTACGCGGCGGCCTGTCTCGAGCGACAATAGCGACGGGGAAAAAGAGCACGGATGGCGACGCAAGTGTTCCGTTCAAAATGGAAAACCCGTATCAAATGTTATGCACAGCCGATGCATATGCAGATGTCGCGGGAACAATGGCAAGAATTTTCTGTGCGCGCCTGGTAGCGCGCGCGGGCGCCCGGTTCGTATTTTCGCGGCGCGGCGTACACGGATAAAATATCCTTCCTACCACGACGCGTGGCATCTTTAAATTTACTTCTCGCGTGGAAGCCGAGTTGGGTCGTTTCGGACCCAAATTGCATATTCAAGCTTAACGGAGAATGAATTTTTTCAGTTTTTTATATCACCGACAAAATGGGTTTTCTTTGACAACGTGGCGATTATTTTGTAGTAAGTGAATTCTTTAATGACAAAAAACTTATTCATCCGGCCTTGACATATTAATTTTGCTTGATTTAATTTATATCAAAAGGAATTTGCTTATTTTAGATTACCTCCATGTTTGCATATACCTAGTACATACTTCCTACCTACATAAGGGACACAATTACTGCGTGGGTACCAATCACTGTGCCTATATTAATTATACTTATTGGAAAAGCATAATGAGTATTAAAAAGGAGGTATATAACATATTAACTGATTTTAATGAAAAAAATGTAATATCTCTTTTTTAATATCATTTACGGTTTAAAAATAACTATAATGAATATAGACACGGTAAATGATATCCCGACAGTAATTGGGTACCGTACCCTACACCTGTATAAAATGTGCGAGGGACATGGCTTAAAATGATACTTGACTAAGAATGTTTTAGGCCGTGGGGACGCTAATGTAAGCGAGAGTAATGGATAAGCAGGTTATTTTCAAAATGGAATACAAAGTGCCTACAGGTTCCAGCGTCGACGGAAAAACAAATGGAACTGAGAAGACGAGACTGCAAGCAAACAGTTGTATTTGCGAACAAATACCCCGGTAGTGTTTGTAAAATTACTACCTGAGACGAATTGTCCCGCGAGTCTTGAAAGAGTTCAAATACACTTTATGACGTGCAAATTTACCATTTATTCACAAAATAGCAGCACTCTACGAGTTACTGACAGCTCGTAGACACGAATATGTATAAAAATTGTCCTTCTCTTTACACAATCTTTTCGCAAGCTAGAAATGTGATGACGCGCACGATTTAGGAATGATCTTGCGATGAAGGCGGAGCACGGGTCGCGGTTGACCCGGCTTCGCCAGCGACTGATGAATTTCTGCGGTTATCGTCGATGAGGATATTAACCCTTTAAGTGACTAGCCTGTGACAGTGGCGGACTCGTGTAACGTGTGCAGGCAAATTTTTAATACCTAAAAATAAAATGTAGTAAATAATTTAATTTCAACCTTGCGGTCAAGAAATGTACTTGGTTTGCAAACCATATCTTAATGGCATTCCTATATTTTGTACGTCATTTTATACCTGTTTTTTTACTTTTTTAAAAATAAAAAGCTTTACCAATAGTATCGATTTTTTGGACCACTTTCTTGATTTTCGCGGTTTCAAGAAGATTCACGATTCGTGGTGTTTATTTTATTACCACCCGCAGTCACGACGAACGTTTTACGGTGCATAATTTTCAATGAATACCGAGTCACGTGGTCCTTAACAAAAACCTTTCACGGTACATAGAAAGGTGAAAAAAGTCGCGACGAGTAAACCGCAACCTCGATTCGAATGAAAAGTACTCTCATGTGTCCGTTTCCATGATCTATAAACAGTGGTATAGCATGGTAACGACAGTGAAAGCTGTTTAATTTTAGTTCTAGAAGTATTCTGATACCACGCTCTAGAATATCTTATCGAGAAATTATTGAATATATTAGCACATACAATACAATATAATCAGCACAAGACCTCATTAAACAAAGGTTAGCAATTTTTGTCGGTCATTGGTCGACTACGGTTCGTAAAAATCAGAAGAACAGAAAAATCTGCCATGTTTGTTAATATACACGTCACTTTGCATTTAACACTTTCACATTGCATTGCTTTATAAAAATAACAAGAATATGTTTTTCCAAATGATTAGCCATTTAACTCCTCATGGAATTCCTCATTTTACATCTCAATGATCGTAAATTAAAAATATTAGAGCTCGTCGTTTTGACGGGTCCCGTAACTCCAGTGTCAATAAAACTGCCATAAATAGTCACTGTTGGTGTCCGGTACTTGCAACATTGAAACGCGACAATTAGAAAAGTACGATGGTCGAGTCCGATATAATTGTTCCCTCAATCTGTTTGCACGTGTAGATAGTCACTCCTTTGGTTTCATTCTGTCCCACACGCAACGATTGTATTTTCGTGAGCAGCCTCGCGGAAAAGACACACAAGCTCACCTTGGGAAACGTGCGCGCCGGAAAAACAATGACGACCAGAGTATTGTAACACTTATCGCGTGTCGTGGCGGACGAGGTTCGGCGCATATTCAAGGGAATACAATACTGCGAAAAAAAAGACGATCAAATGGAAGAGTCTCCTTCATTGAAATTCTCATTTATCGCAAACTTCGATTGAGAAGTTCGTCAGCAGATTGCCACCATCTGTTACAGTGACGTATTCGCAAAAATATTTTACAGGAGGTCTCGTTCATTAACATATCCATTAGTCGTTTAAATATTGGATTCGCAGTGGAAGAATTATGTTTTCATTTTTAATTTGAGAATTATTTCCAAATTCTCATACGTGTAACTTTTGAATACTTTATATACGCAAAGCTTATTAACAGATTTTTAATGACTATGCTGTATTTAGAAGAAATTTCTTTTCCTTCAGATAGCACTCTCAGAAAACATCAGTGGCCAGTGATAAAATATTGCTGTTTCAGTAACATATTGTCTATCCATGGAAGATGGAATTTTCAGAACGCGTGCAATTGATACAGATCTACAAAATGTATCTTTTAAATTTTCAGTGTACAGTGACTCCCACTAATATTCGGACGCTCTTAAAAATCGCATAACTTTGTCAATATTGGACTTACTACTTGAATTTATTTGAGAAGTTAGAACAATTGGATCGCTACATAACGTGAGAAAAATTTTTGATTAAAATAGCAATTGATCGAAATTACAGAGAAAGTACTAACAGTTGTCTTTTACAACATTTTAATGCGGTCTTATTAAAAATTTAAAAAGTACGTTTTGTACATCTGTATCAATTATACATATTCTGAATATTTCATCTAAATCGGCCAACGTTGCAATGAGCTACAAATGTTTAGCGATGAAAACTGAAGGGTGAAAGTCGCAGAATTTTGGCCTGGTCAGGGAATTTCGCCCTTATATGATCACTTTGAAACATCTGCATCTCGTTGCAACGTTGACCGATTTTGATGAAATTCTCAGAATATGTACAATTACTATTAATATATTAATATGTACTTTCTAAATTTTCAATATCAGTCCACATCAAAAAGTTTCAGAATACAACTTTTACTACTTTCTCTGTAATTCCGACCAATTGCAATTTTTGTAAAAAATTTTGTCACTTTATGTAGCAAACCAATTGTGCTAACTTCTTTAAAAAAAATCCAAGTCATATGATCTAATATTAACAAAGTTATACGATTTTTAGAAGCGTCCGAATATTAGTGAGAGTCACAGTAGGCTCGCTCAATGCAACTTTCATTTTCTCTGTAATTCCAACCAATTCCAATTTTTTCAAAATTTCAAAAACTTAAAAAAAAATCGTATGGTCCAATATGAGAAAAGTTATCGTTTTTCTAAGTGTCAAAATGGTGTGACTGTATGGTGTCTGGGCGCTGGCACTGCTGTCACTTGGATGAAGTTAGCAAAAAAAAAAAAAAAAAAAAAAAAAATCGGTTGCCAAGGAGGCTGGTTGAGGGATTCGGAAGTTGGGAAGCGGGACCAGGACGGTTTCGAGAGGGTTACCCCCTCGCGGAGGTAGATAGGCGGTGGAAAGACAATGGCTAGGAGGAGTCCATTTGAGAGGTAGCGTCCTATGACACCGTCCATCTGCGTCACAGAGGACGAGACACACGCCGTGTGCTGTCAGGGGGTGGAGTTTCTAGGCGGGCTGGGAACGGTGTCCTGGGGTCGAGCAACGAGGGTAGCTTGGCCGAGGGGGTGGAAAAGGTTGACTGGGCGGCGGAGACAGGGAGGACCGGAGGGTGCGCGATTCTATCCGACTATGAACACACCGGCGAAACGTCAGTTACCTCGCGACGATCCTTCCGCGAGGACTTTACCCGCGCCGGTGTCGTCGTCGTCATCGTCGTCGTCGACGTTACGTTTCGATTACGGCGTATCGAAACGCTGAGAAACGAATACGTTCTTTTTCTCGAACATCTGTCTCTCTCTTTTTTCTCTCTCTTTCTCTCTATCCCGGTAAGCGTTCGCCGCGCATCGCAATTTTTCACTTTTTTCCCCCGGTTTCACGATCGTCTAAAAGATTAATCGGCGCTTTGGGGGTGGAAATACGTGAGCCACGGTCCCGTGAATTCGCTGGCTCGGTTTGTCAAGTTTCGAGCACCCTCCGAGCACGGACGAGTGCGAAACTGATTGGTTCGCGCTGCTAGAATCGAGAGTGCTGGGATTTTTGTTTGGGACTCATTTTTGTTTTCGTTCTTTTTGTTGCCGTTGCTTTTTCAGTGGGATTCAAGGAGCTCGGAAAATATACCTTGCTCCCGCTGATTGTGGATTTACGCACTCCCGCGTCGTTCCTCTGGATTGTGAGTATTTTGTACCGGGGTTCGAGCAGCACCGAGTGAAACACTTGCGTTTGGTCTTCGATTTCATTTTTATCGTCAACGATCGTGCAACGAGTGCTATTTACTCGGGACCACTCTCTCCCGTGTGCGGGCATTCTGTCATCCACTTTTTCACGTTCGACCAAATCACAAAAAATTTCATATGATTTTTTGAACGTGACGTGCGTTAGGGTTATCGATAAAAAATATTTCATGCAATTTTTTCTCTGGAAATAGCCTGATAAATGATAATACCGAATAAAATACTTGAACGAAATGCGTAAAAATAGGTTTGGAGAATTTCGTGCACTAGTTTCGTATTCGTTTTTGCCATTTCCATTTCGCCGTAATTTTTAATGAATTGTTGGAACTTCCAATCTCTGGCGAACGACGGGCAAATTTGTCCTCTATCTGCAAACGGAGTTTTACAATTTAAAATAATTACGTAAAAAAGAAAAAAAGATAGTACAATTAAATCTGCTCCCGGAAGAGATTTCTCATTAATTATCAAGCAGAATCTTTTCATCGGAAACACTACATATGAACGCCGCGTTTCAGAGCGCTTGCACGAATAAAACAAAAAATCGATACAAACAGCTGTCCGTAAAGGTCAGCAGAACCTAAAAGTTACACTTGTTACACGACGCAGAGACGAATAGTACCGTATGAAAACCAAATTTTATTCCCGGATTGGCCATTTTTTATTTTCCCCTTTATTTCCCTCTTCGTTCGCCGTTTCATTCTCCTCTCGTGTGCGATTCGCGGCGTTTCCAAATCAAATAACCGTTCGAGAGAAAGGTCCGTGAAAGATTTACAGAGAAAAAATTGGCCACGCTCGTTCAATAAGAACTCGGAAATTTCGTGGTGCATCAAATGCAGCAGGAGTCGTTGCTCTACGTGGCCGACAGTAATCTCTCGTGCGCGTTCTATTTCGACTTTTGTATCTACGGCTTATCTTGTTCTTGTTTTTGTTTCTATTACGGCTCGGCGATTGCATAATGCAAATGTCACACGGATCGTCGACGTTTGAGGAACGTGCTCGCGACGTTACCGAACTCTTTTGAAATTCTGGAGAAGCGGAATAATATTTAAAGAGTTCTGTTAAAGTGGTGAAGAATTTTTTTGAAGAATAATCCAGCAAAGCAGATTTTTTGACACCAGTCTGTTTAAACAATCGCCTCAGTATTTTCAGGACCAACGAACACGTTTCGCGGTCAATGTTTAATAATTCAACTGTTCTGCCAGAGGAGACCGGAGACCGAGGGGAAAAATAAAAAACGCTGCATTCGTGACGCGTTCAGTATTTCTGTTGCGTTCTATAAAAACCCCGCATTCTATAAACTCGGTCTCCAATGAAAATCCGGAGCGCGCGATTAAGCGTTTTGACGTCATTGATAATGCGAGGTAGCCGAGAGGCACGTCTCGATCCGAGAGAAAAGAGCGGCTTGTTTGTTTGTTTGCTGGTTTGTTTTGCGAAAACGATAGCAACGGTCCTTTGGTGAAAAACCGGGGCATCGATGAGGAACAGTAGGCGCCATTAATATACAGAGTCCTGTGTCGTCGATCAGTTATGTCGCTAGAGGAGAAAAGTTCGAATTCACAGAGATTCATGAAACAAAAAAAAAAAAAGAAAACTAGTAAGCCTTGAATTGTTTATTGAAGAATTTATTATCAATTAATAGTTTTCCGAACAAGGGGTATTTTAACCGTGGTTAAAATTGAATGTAATAACGAGACCGCTCTCTGTATATGTTTAAACTGAATTGCTTAAAACTTAACACAATCGAACGTGCAATAATCTTCGCCTTCTAATACCCTTCTCTATTCTTAAAAAAGAAAAATTGTTCCGGTGTGAAAGTATACAGGGTGTTTGGGAAATCGTGACACAACTGGCAAGGGGATGATTCTTCACATGAAATCTATACGAAAATGAGGAATATGGTTTCGTTAGGTATGCGTGTACTTAGACAGACTCTGCTTTGTTCGCTCGGTCTAGCCCGCAATTTCCATTTCTGCTTGCATTTGTAAACAGTATCGTTTAGGATAAGGTATAACTTTAATTAACACATTCGTGACCGCTGACGTGAATTCAGATCCATTTAAATTCTATTCTTAATTGCCGCTGACGCGAATTCACGTCCTGCAATTTTTGTTTCTGAATGTGGCGACATTAGGCGCATTAATGGGATTTGATTTAAATTTAAATTATTAAATAATTTAATAAATTAATTAATCCTTGCTTTAGCGATACAAGTTTGCAGCAACCAGCTTCAGAATTTCATTATTTTCGCCGGTACTCAGTATTAGAAACGGAAAAAATTTCTTTGTAAACACAAGCGGCAATGGGAATTGCGGGCTAAATCGGGCGAATAAGTAGACTCTGTCTAAGTGCGCGCGTACCTAACGAATTTTCAAACTCAATTTTATCGAAAATGAAGCCCCGTATGAAAAAACTATATTGCTTATTTTCGACTAGATTTTATGCGAGGAATCATCCCCTTGCCGGTTATACCACGATTTCCCAAACACCCTGTATACACAGGGTCCCCGAAGTATTCGACCGCCCTTTAAAACAGTATAACTTTTTTTAAATTGGAAGAATTGGTTTTCCAAATTATGTGCAAAAAACATTTTGAAAATATTGCATGTAGTAAGAATTAAATGGGAAAATAAAAATGGCACATTTTACAATTTTTTTTTTGAGCCTGTAACGAAAATTTAAAACATGCGATTTGTAGATCTATATGTGTTATACACATGCTGAAAATAGATTAATATACACATGAGCTATAAATAGTTAAATGTGGTTTTTTAGATTCTAACATGTTTCTATGCGTGCCGTTTTTATCTGCGTCAACCGATTTCGATGAAATTTTCAGTATGTGTATGTGTATGTGTATGTGTAACACAGATCTATGAAACGCATATTTTAAATTTTCATTAAAGGCTCAGATAAAAAAGTTTTAGAAAATGGCTTTTTCATTTGCTCTTATAATTCCTAGTTTCAATTTTTTCAAAATCTTTTTTGCACGACATTTGATAAACCAATTCTTCTAGTTGCTCAAAAAAAGTCAGGTCGTTTGGTCCAATTTAAAAAAAGTTATACTTTTCGACAGGGCGTTCGAATACTTTCGCGACCCTGTGTATATTTCATGCAGAAAAGAGTCAATGAATTAATTATTTATTGGTCAAACTTATTTATTTTTAACTTTCCACCACAAACTGACATACGTTATAGCAACATAACCATTTCAGATTAAATTTAAAGCAATGTAAATCATTTTATTTATCATCTATGCATACTTAGAGCGTCAGACAAATTAAAGTAGCATCATTCAATTTGAAACATTCGAATTAAATAGTAAGGCAAGTGGTTAATACAGTAACGTAAAAATTAATAAAAATTGCGCCAGTCCATTTGCAGAATGTATTTTTGAGGGTGACGAGAGAATGAGAAATATGAAGTAGGTATTTTTTTGGCGAGGAAGGACGGAGTCGGTGGCGCATGCGGACGCGTTTAAAGCATCGTCGCTTGGTAACAACCACCGGTGAATTTAACTGTCGGATTATCGCGTTACCTTGATAAAGTTAATTAGCCCCCCTCCCTCCTTTAAACTAGTCAGGATCGCCGGGCCGAGAGGTTGCCTTCTGGCGCGGCTTGTATCTAAACAACAAAATTTCCGCGACTAACTAGCGAACAACATTCGCCGGCACGGTTCCGTACCTCCCATCCGCTGATAAAACAACTTATTTCGAGGGTGTATTTTCTCGGTGGCAAGGTACCTCGGCTGGATTTGGCCCTGTTGCGGGGAAACACTGTTCTTGTAACAAGTACTGGCGAAGACACGTGTCTGACCCATTTCGTTTCGATCTCGATTCCACCCTTCTTCTGGAATGAAGTTTTGCAAAAGGAATTTCCTTTGAAACGCAATTATTCATGTTAAAGACGCCCGCGGACGGAGTGACGGCAGAATTAAGACCGACGGATAATTTCGCGGATGAAAGATGTCCAAAGATACAGCATTGCAAGTCAACGGTCGCTTTTCCGTTGGCGATACACTCTTTTCGTTGTGCTCGAGCAATTGTAACGGGGAATATTATTACCGTTGGCAAAAATTATTCGATCAAACAAATCCAGTGTCTATCCTTACAATTATTCGTATTCTCAATGTGGCAAATATTTCCGTTAACGATAAAAGTTAAGATAAGACTTGTCATATACAGGGTGATCCACGCAATTGTTTTAAGTCATAACTCCGTTATTATTGCATTTACGAAAAAATGATAAAGGAGAAAGATAAATGGTTCGAAGAGCACTACATCTGTAGGCCTTTAAATTTTTTTTAGATGCAGCAGTGCATGTGCAATTAACAATTGCATCATTTCTTTAAATAGAAATGCATATTTTTGTTTGCACAGATCGATTCTTCCGTTCATTCTACGTAAAAAATGATTAGGGTACCATGGCAAAAAAATTATTAGATCTCGAGATATTTTCAAAAAATGTCTTTATTAAAGGAGATACTCAAACACTTCATGACTATGTTGTAAACGTAAACGCCCTTTCGACATTGTTATCATAACAGAAACCGATTTGTACGAGTAAGCATTTCATCATTCAGTAGCAATTCACGTATCGTAACTCGAGTACGAAAACTAAGATTTTGAAAAAGTGTAGCTGTATTTCACTAAATACAAGAAAATGTATTTTACTAACACGTAAAACGTGCCGTAACGTTTCTTACGTTATCAGAAATGTTTAGAATGTAATGGAGAAGCGTTTGAGCATCTTCTTCAATAAAGACATTTTTTGAAAATATCTCGAGATCTAATAATTTTTTTGCCATGGTACCCTAATCATTTTTTACGTAGAATGAACGGAAGAATCGATCTGTGCAAACAAAAATATGCATTTCTATTTAAAGAAATTATGCAATTGTTAATTGCACATGCACTGCTGCATCTAAATAAAATTTAAAGGCCTACAGATGTAGTGCTCTTCGAACCATTTATCTTTCTCCTTTATCATTTTTTCGTAAATGCAATAATAACGGAGTTATGACTTAAAACAATTGCGTGGATCACCCTGTATAGAGTGTCCCAAAAATGTTCTTCCTTGAGAGGAGTGGTTCCTGAGGTGATTTGAAGTAACTTTTTCCTTTGTGAAAATGTTCTCTGCGGCTTTGTTACGCAGTTACTAACGAAAAACGCGGACCAATCAAGGCGCGGCAACAGCGGACGCATTCCGGCTCGGCCAATGTCAACGCGACGCTCAGACGCGACCTATCGCCGAGCCGGAATGTGTCCGCTGTTGCCGCACCTTGATTGGTCCGTGCTTTTCGTTAATAACTCCTTAACAAAGCCGCGAAGAAAATCTTCGCAAAGGAAAAAGTTACTTCAAATCATCTCAGGAATCACCTACTAAATGAAATTCAACATTTTTAGGACACACTGTATAAAGAAAATATGGCAGAAAAGCTGAAGTCGTGTTTGGCCGATTGATCAAAAAGTTATTCTGATTTATAGTGAGCGCCATCAATTATGAGGCTAACTGTAGGTATTAGCACCGTTGAAGTACCAAAAGCAGATTAAATCTTGAAGCGGTAAAATGCTGCGATAGAGAAATAGTTTGAATCGAGTTTGAACAATTCCTTTATAGTGTCGAAGCTATTAAATGATATTAATGTTATGTGTCGTATAGGTTTTTTTAGCTTTTTATACATTCCACTGAACAAATTATAAGTGAAAAAGTAAATGAGTTTCCATCTAATTTCAGCTTTTAATTAAGTCAACCACGGTTTTCAGTCTTAAAACTGTCTGTGCAAAAGAACCAAATTTCCGTCGAGTCTCTATTTTTGCAAATCGGCTTATGGAAATAACAATTTACATGGACATTCGCGTTCCGATAATCACGCGCATTTAAAAAGAAAAAAGAAATAATTTCACGTTTGCTTTTCACACGATATTATAACCGCTGCGAGCCCGTTGGATTATCCGATAGGAGGATTATCCAGTTTCCCGTAATTCGTCGATTTAAATTTTCCAAAAATGCGGACAATTCTGATTGCCGTCGATTCGATGAAAGGTACGGGAACAATCGGTCAATAGGAGTGATTACAATAGTTACTGCTGTCCCGATATGGAATATTACGTCGAGAGAAATGGTGACCGAAAGAGTGGGAGGGGGGGGGGGGGGAGGGAGCGAAGAGAAGATCCTTTTCACGTTGTCGAGATCCGTTTTAAGGGTTGTCGGGATCCGCGGAGATCCGATCGCGGGGAAATGATTGAATTTCCTCGCGGAGGAATTCTTCTCCCCCGGCGACCGGAAAACAAAGACAATTTTCACCGGTTTAGAGGGGCGCGCGCGCGCGCGCGACAACGTCGGCCTACCCTCCACCACCGCACCCCCTTTTCTCGTCTGCGAGAAAATCGGAACAATGGTTCTCGATGTAACCGATGCATCAGTAATAAAAATTCTATGCCGGAAAAATGAAAAGCCGCTGGTTCGTATTACTTTTTTTTCCATTCTATTTTCGCTCTTTTTTTCCGCCACGTGGAACTCGTCTTTTTGTTCCGTTTCACCGCAAACAGCCAGATGAGCGACGTATTCTATTTTTTCCTTCTTTTTTTTCAAAAGAGCTTTTCAACGCATGAAAGCCAGTGTGTTTTTTTTTGTCCCGCTGACTAACAACGAATTAGAAGAATGGCCGACTGTTCTATTTTTTTTCGCTGCTCGCGAATTTAAGGTCGCTCGCGAGGACGAGGAAAATGTTAATGATTATCGCGAATGTTACAACAAAGAACGCAAGAGTCTGCTATACTTACACCCACTGTGGATTGTGTGTCGAATTTGGTTGCGACGGTCCAGTTTTTGTTTTATTAAATAAATAACTTCTGGTCTCTGGAATTTCCATGTTCGCTGGTTCGGCAGAAAATACGTTCTGTCCCCACGTGGTTTCCACGAGTCTACTTTGCAACTGTACATTCGTAGAACATTCGACAAGTGCGAATTCGCGCGAAGATATTCGCAGTCCAGCGATTACCGATGAAATTAATATCGCAGAATAAGGATCTCCGTTCCGTTCGTTTTCTCGGCGTTTAGTTTGGTATAGCGAAATAGTCGCTATGCAGAGTTCGGCTTTTTTTCATCTTGTCGACCTGGTTCCACGGAAGCACGGCCTTTTTTTCACCGCGACGCGCAATAAATTGGTGACTCGAGCCATTACCGACGGCTGAACGTCTCCTAATTAAGTCCCGCGTTAACTCACCGTTCTACACGCGATGCCGTGGCGGATAAAAACGATTTCAGCGGCGATACGTCGAGCAATTACCACGACCAGGACGATAATGATCATTGTTTCAGCTGCCCGGAACGCGAGCCTCTCTTATCGGAACTATCGATGCGACAAGCTGATTATCGGTCCATCTGAGGATCGTTCGATCTCATCTGCGCACATTTTTATTCCGGATTTACACTTTAAATTTCTTTAATTGCGGACGCTGTCGTTGCATGGCATTTGCGTGTATACAAGGTGTCTCGGGTTTATCTGGCGAAACTACGTGAGCATATTCTACAAGCAGAAATAAGAAAAAATGTTATTTGAAGTTCGGATAGAAACGCTTCGTTACAAAGTTGAAATGAAATGAAATTGAATTTCATTTCGTTACAAATGAAATTGAATTTGGTAACGGCGGATTATTAGATGAATATCAGCGTGTTTCTCATTTGAAAACACTCTTGGCATTTTCAGCACGATTTCTTGATTTAACAGGTGTCGCGGTGAAAGTGAAACTGATGTTGAATCACTCCAAGATAGTAAACACGATAACTATGGACGAAGAAGATAAGCACGTTCGACTTTTCAGACTCTGCGAAGTAAAATCCGCCGTTACAAAATTTAATTTTGTTTGTTTATAACTTTGTAATGAAACGTTTCTGACCGAACTTCAAATAACATCTTTTCCTTATTCCTACTTGTAGAATATGCTTCCGTAGTTTTGCCGGAAAAACTCGTGACACCCTGTATACCGGGTGGTTCCAAAGTCTTGGTGCAACCGGAAACAGTGATTCTACGTAAAAGAAATAACTGGACTGCGGATTTCTATGGAAAATGGTTGAAGTCTATTATAAGAGGTGGAAATAACATAAAAATGAATTTTTTCTTTTAATAATTTCAAGTAGTCTGAAATAGTGTAACGATGTTTTGGAATTCTTCTTATGTCTTCAACCTTTTTGTCCATAAAATCCACAGTCTAGAAATAAGTTAGAAACACGGAAAAAAATTTGAACAGAAAATTCGTAATAATACTCTAATATGTGTCACTGTAGATCAAGTTTTCTTCGGAATCGTAAGTAGACGAATAGAGAAAATAGTGAAAATTTAATTTTTTGTTGCAAGTGCTCTTTCAGCGAGGGCATAACGTTAAAACGTGATGGAAGATATTTTTTTCCAGTGATCTATCGGATGCTTTTCCGTGCTATAAAATCGGGAAAAATCTTTTTAAATCGTTGACCTATTTTTCACGTTGAATCGCCACCTTTTCGGTTCGCGTCACGATTTCGGAAGCTCTGTACGGTTAATGTGTACGAGATCCAGCCGACAGAAGGTGTGCGCGCGGAACACGATATTGAATTGCATCGAATTTCTCGAATGAGAGGAAATATAATGATAAAAGTTGGACACGCGATTTAGTATTCGGAACGGTGCTCCGCGGCGTTTTGAACATCCGTGTTATCTCTGCACATTTCTGCTTCGAAATTCGCGATACAGCGGTGACAGAGGCAGAATGGGATTTATTCTAACAGCGTCCAGCATTTTCGAAGGTAAAGAAATCCCTGTAGGTATCGCGAATACAATTAGTTTCGGCAATCTCAAGGACTTGTAAAGCGTCAAGCTCTGTGCTCAAAGAAATCGCGAAGGTACATCAGGCTTTACGAAAATTCGTTGAATTCGTAACGCTTTCGGGGTTTCGTTGATTCCGAAGGGTTCCTGCAAGCTTGAATAAACTTTGCGGGTTTCCGAAACATCAATGGATTCTGAGAATTTTGCACGCGTTCCGCGAGGCTGTCACAATTTCGAAAGTTTCAAAGGACTTTGGGAGTTCTACGTATGTCAATTAATAAAGTCTTTTCGGGTCTCCAGAATCTAAATATTTTTACCGATCTTGCGATGCTTTCCGAGTTATGAAAGTTTCGAAAGGTTTCCAGAAACTTTAATAGATATCGGAGGTTCTCGAAGGCTCGATAGACCCTGAGCATTTGGATTCTTCCAAATCCAAATGATTTACCACTGTACAATTCCGAACAACAGGAAAACGTGCGAGGGGGAAAATCGCCCGAAGAACCTTCGGCCGTAAACAAAACAAGAGGTTATGTTAAAACAAAACCTATGTGAAAATAAAAACGAAACATTTAAAAAATTGGGTCCCGATACTTTTTGATCACAGCAGATCAACAGATCAAACGTTTCAACCCATTTTTGTAAATAATTAATTTTCCCGACGACGAGCGGTTGCCCACGCTTCGAATCAATCAGGGAACCCGTTTCGATTGTAATTATTCGCATTAATGCCCGGTAAATTACGCGGAGCATTGAATTGCGCCTTCGTATGCCGCGCGCGCGTCTGGATGCAGAAACGGCAGAGAAATACCAGGAGAAGTCCCGTCTGCCGTGGAATTACTCTCGGAAGTCGGGTCATTTTCCACGGGTTTTGTTCTCCGTTATTTAATTTCAAAGTTCCCTTTGTCCCGCACGCGGCAGCAACTGATAATCTTACTAGCCACTCGGATCTCCGCTTCCACGGTTATTCGCCGGTTTCGTCTTCCGTTATTCTTTGTGTACGCGAGCCAGCTACTGCCGCTGATGCTGCTGCTGCGAAATGTTTATTACGTTCAAGGCACAATTGACTGGACCAGCGCTCGCGACGAGACGAAGAAAGAATCGCAATCTGCCCGCGTCAACTTCTCGACTGCTTTGATACTTTTGTCGGGTTGATGAATCCGTAATGGAAACCGCCCCATTCAGCGAGAACCTGTAAGAAAATTATGGTAACTTTATCCCGTGAAGACGGCGTCTGCCGTTCGTCGATTTGTATTAGGCGTTTTACAAGGGACATTTTACAATATTTATTTTATCTCCAATCATCCATATCTTGGGGGTGAAAACAATCCTCAAAGAGGTCCGTTAACACTAGAACTACCGGACCAGTCAAAATGACTGGTTCCTAATTTTTTCTTTTACAATTACTGAAATTGTAAAAATGTTTTCATCGGAAATTTTTTAATGAACCTCTTCATTGAAGCACATATTACAATAAAAGTTGTACGAAGCCTGAATGGGTACAGTCTTGTCACTGTTACAAAGCAATATACGTCAGTCGCATTTATTGCTCGGTAATTTCTAGTGTTAACAACCGATATCGATGAAATTTTCAGTATGCATATAAGTTAATACCGAAATCTACAAAGTGCATTTTTTAAATTATAGGCTCAGATAGAAAAGTTGTAGAAACATAATTTAAACATATTTTTGTCATTCCAATCAAATTGTGCAATCTAAAAAATTTTTGTTTACTCATTCCTCGCAAACTAGTCGGTATAACGTCTTAAAAAAATTCAAGTCATTTGGACCAATTTTAAAAAAGTTATTCCGTTTGAAAAGGTGTCAACATACTTACCGCGGCGAATGTATAGTTTAAACGGACAGCTATCACTAGACTGCGGATTTTATGCATTTATGACAAAAATGGGTAAGCACAATTTAAAACAGTGGACATATTAAAAAGATTTAAAGTCACCAGCATATTGGTTTCAGCTTAATAAAATAATTAAAAGAATAAAGGAATTTTTATTTCGCCCCTGTGTCTTGCAATCAATGCAAATATTTCAATATTAAAAATCCGCAGTCTAGATTATCACAAATCGTACCTTTTTAGACTCACAGTATTATCAGAATATGATTAACCGTTTCTGAGCGAGAAACTAAAATTATAACTGAAAAAAAAAATATTAACTGAAATTATTTAATTTTGATAATTAACACACGAGAAAAATGCAAAAACTATGCAAAATATTTTAAACGTATGCAGCGTGCAAAATATGCAAAATAAAAAATATATTGTTATACTACATGGTAATATTTTCATAAAGCTTTTTCAAAAAGAACATTCTTTTAAATTTATGATTCGAACGGTAACATTCCCGCTTTGAAATGAGTATTTCGGAACGGTGTTGAAAAGTTTTGGAAATATTTGCCTTCGGATTTTCATCGAAGAGAGCGCGAAGTCTGAATGAGTTCGAACACTTTCAATTTCCACGCGGAGTGTGAGAGACACCGACCAATTTGGCAAGCAGCATTATTATTGGAACTTTACAGTGACTCGCGAGAGGGGAACGGAGTGGAAGCCATCGCGTCGTCTGCAGAAACGAATAAAACAATTCCATCGGCGGAGAGACACGGATCCCCGAGCTGTAAAGACCTTTATTGTTTCTCGGTTTCACCGTGAAGACGCTCGTGACCGATATCTTTAATACTTTTTTTTTCTCCTGGTGTCTCTCGTGCCTGAAAGCCACTGAATAGAACACAGGCTTCATTCTACTTTCGCTAAGTACGATCGTTCAATGCTTCTTGTCTCGTCCGTCTCGATTGAACAGAAATTTTTGTCCGGCGACTCGGAACGGAATTTGAAACATTTTATACCTTCTACTCGAGACTCGTGAATCTTCGCTTCCTCAAACGTATTTTGCAATTTTTTATTCAATCACAAATAACTTAGAAAAGTCGTCGAAAGAATTGGTTTTTATTGTTTTTTAACTATGACGCTGTATAGCTGGAAATATGAACAAAATTAGATATTGTCGATGACACAATACTTTATTCCTGAATTAATTCCGTAAGTGTCGCTCTTAAACTTCTGTATGAAATCTGCATTTTTTCGTGCTTTTCATTTTTTACAACCAGAGTTTGCAAAAATCGGAAAACGTTCCCTAATGTGTGGCTACATAGCCGAAATGTGTCAGATTTTTTCCAGAATTTTTAATCGTGATTAATTGGGGAAAAATAGGGCAAAAATTGGTTTTTGATTTTCCCCTTTAACTACCCTTACGGATGAGCTATCGGACTGAAACTTAGCAGAAAAGTTTCTTTTTTTGGTAGGCTATCGAACGGTTCAGGTCCGATTAAAATTGGCCTGGAGGCGATTTTGACTCCGAAACTCGGCTACAGCTTTTCAATGCGTTTATGTAAAGCTTTTTGTAAAGCACGAAGAGCAATATAATTGAAAGATATATTCTTTTACATGAAAAATTTGAAATTCTTGATGCATTCGATTCTCGTTGGTCTCCGCTTTACCAGAAGTGCTTCTCATTTTTATTGTTATTAAATGTTCAAAGAAATTCATTTCTTCGTTCCAACGTTGAAACTCCAATCCAGTCGGAATGTCGTTACAGAAAGGACTCCCTTTCCTTCCGCGACCAGATGTTCGTTGCCAAACGCTATTATGGGAAACCTATATTCCTTTCATGCCCGCGAGGACATCGGATTCAAATGACGTTACGGTAAATTGTTATTTCCCTTCTCTTTTCCAATCGAGGCTTTGTTGAGCCGCTGTCGATCGCACACCCGAGGAACAATTAGGTAACAATTTCCTTTGGAGTAATACAGCAACAAGTATTCTTATTGCATCGCATTATTTCACTGTCGTCGGGGAGGCGAAATCCATCCGGTTAAATAATTTACTTTTCTCACCACTTCGTCGTACGGAACAATTTTTTATATAGCTTTAATTACTTGTTTCTTGGTTCTATCTCGTCCACAATAAACGCAAAATCGTATCCTGCTGGCGTAGACGATTCGAAATCTCAGGGTGGACTAAAACAAAATTATTTACATAAAATAAAATTTTTCATATACCACGGTTTTAAGACGGACTAAAAAGTATAAAATCATTTTTCCTAGCCCCATACAGATAGTCCGCAAAAATTTGTGATTGTGAATTTAAAACGAAAAACGTGGGGCGCATGCAATAGATAATTGACCCATGAACAGTTTACCTAAGTCAATAACAATTTTATTGCACTGCAGATGATATGAACTGTTGTGTGAGTTTTCTCAACGGCAGCTACTCTCTACATTCCTTATTATTATCTTGCGCCCCGCGTTTTTCGTTTTAAATCTTACAAGTATTTTCATAGCTATTAAAAATTCACAATTAAAAATTTTCAAGACTGTCTGTATGGGATTAGAAATCTGTATGGGGCTAGAAAAAATTATTTTATAATTTTTAGTCCGTCTTAAAAACATGGTATATTAAAATTTTTATTTTATTTATGTTTAAAATTTCAAGTCTCTACCTCATCGGGATGTTAGTCTAAAATCAATTGCAAAATTTGTACCGAACAGACAAGAAAGCGAGTTAATAAAAACGTGGTAAAATCCAGACGATTTTTGATCAGTACAGTTGCCGTTCGTCCCTACCAAAGGAAATAATTTATTTTGAATATTTGCAAAATGGCGAATGCGCGAAGCGCATATTTCGAAATTTCACACTTTTTCTTGCGATTTTTTAATAAAAAAAGGTATGGTAAATTCATCGTAAAAATACAATTTTGGTACCAGCGATAACAAGTAGTTGGTAGTTTTTGAGATTTTATCTCGAGGCCAGGTGAAACAAAATACGTTTCGAGAAAAACGTGTTTAAAGTTTTCTGCTGGCACAGCTACTACGAAGCATCGTTCGCCTAGAATCGTCGTAACATTTCCATGAAGCATGATATTTTGGGAATTTGTTTTTAAGGTTCAATACTTTTAAAAACTATAATTAAAAAAATTTACTTTTTCCGAGACAATCGCCTTAAACAAGAACCACCATCTTGCCGCTATATTTCCGTGCTGTTCCAAGCTGCTTTGATCTTGAGCGGACAAATATTTCGCAAACCTCAGCGTAGCTGCTCCGAGGCAGCAATGAAAGGTCAATCAAAGCCCCGAGTAAATATAATTTCGCGAAGATCGAAGCTCATTAGGGGAAATGCGGGGAAGGTGAAAAAAGTGAAAGAAGAAGAAGAAGATGTAGGAGTGGCAGTGGTACGCCGACGAAAAGTTCGAAGTACATAAATGGGAGAAGCGACGAAGTCGTCGGAACGACAGAATGTCCGAAAACTTGGCGCACAGTTTTAATTCGACGTTAATGCAAAGTGCTCGGTCGTCGTCGGCCGAGGGTGAAGGTTATTATCCCTTGCTGGCAGGATTCCAACAGCCGGTGAGAGTGTTCGAGGAGAGAGGTTTTCTCCCGACGCACTTAACCCGCGGCTGGATTGAAAAGCGATAAAGCTCTTTCTCTCTCGGCCCGCCCTCGTGGATCGTCGGCGGCTGTTCTTCAGGATCGACAACCCCCTTGCGATCCCCTTTATAGTTCCACGAACGCGAGCTTACGACGTTTACTTGATCCTTCCGTCTTGTCTTGCGATCGGGAACGCGACACGGGAGACCGGGGAATCTCGAAACGTGGCGAAACGATCGGGCGTTGCGTATCAAGTGTCGGAACGGGACGGAAAGACTCTGAGAAACTGCACCACCGGGGAAAAGCTCGAACAATGAAAGAGGATGCTTGAAGGAGGATTCTCTCGTGTAAAGCAAGAAAATTTACTGATATTTTAACATTTTTTTTCGAGAACACTATTAGCTAGAGAAGTTTATTATTTTATACAACTATACATCCAACTACGAAAATACTAGAAAGAAAAAGATGCGTAGAATATAGCGGAGAAAAGAAGACGCTGAATTGGTTAGAGGAAAACTGCTGAACATGCCTATTAGCGGGCACAGGCTGTGTCGTCAGATGAGGGGAGGGAGTAGAGAAATTGAGGGGAAAAAGTTACCCTCTCTCTGCCTGTACCGGAGTATGCACGACAGAGACGAAACGCGTCACGTGACCTTGCCGCCACGGAAGCGTGGGAATAGCGTGGTAGAAGGGGAAATTAGAGTGGGAGAACAAGTGGTCATAGCTGGTCACGTAGCTGTGACAATGCGTGTTGCAGGTAGGTGCGTGGCTTCGTGCCCGCCGTTCTCCGTATACCCAGGGCAAGAAAATCGGTGCCCGTACGGGCAGACGCTGAACAGCTCTGGGTTCGAGACTGCGATAGCACCATCGAATAAGATGGATTACCGAGACAGTAAATTTCGTTTGAATTAACTTTGAGGTACTAACGCCAGGAGAGACACGAGTAATAACGTACTCGATACCCAAGCGATGGGATAATGCTTTCCAGTGTCGTATTTCAATGGACGACTGTTCTTCGTCGAACTAATTGCCCGTCGTAAACCCGGGTCGTTCCGATATCCATTTACATGTCATTACATCTCGCGCGTTCCCTTGCAAAGGACAGAAGGTGTGTAAAAAGAAGAAAGTCGATAATAAAAATGAGCATTAAAACTTGAATATCCGATGGGATAGAATTAGACTCGGATATCGTCGAATAATTGCGTTCGCTCGTGAGCGTCAGTCGTCGAACCCGCACGAACACCGATTAATCGTAGCGAGCCGTGGAGCGGCATTAATTGCGGTGATTAAACAAACGAGGTTTTCGCGGCTAGTCTAGCTTTCCTTCGAGCAGGAATTCCATTAGGGTAGTGCGGCGCGGGCGAACGTAACGAAAACCGCAACAAAATGCACGCGGCCCCGGAAATGGCCGGGACTTTGTCGCTGTTTGTTCCCCGGGATTGCGCGGAAACCGCAATTTTCCGGAGGATCTCCTCGCAATCCTGTCCCTCGGCCCGCGAGAACAAACTCCCGTGCTCGATTTTTCACCGGGAAAAGCCCACGCCTCGGACTCGGAGACTTTTCCTACCGTTGAGGACGAAAAATCGACACAATTCGCGGCGCGCGAGGGGACCACTTCAATCACCGGTGCGCCGTTGTCCGGCGAGACAGAGCCAATTTTCAAACTGAGGAGAAATTACATTGTCTTTGGCGTTGAATAATATCAAATTTGAATTTATACTCGGCAAGCCTGTGTGTCTCGGGCCAGGACAGAATTTAGTTACCCGTTTTTGTATCCAGCGTTTATGCATACGTGGCTGTCCGCGCGGCTAGACGATTTAACCCTTTGCACTCGAAGCTATTTTAATTCGAAACGAAACGTTTCTTCCGACCTAGAATGTCTCCCTTCTGTATATTTTTTTTTCATATTATACGTACGAAAATGGTGCAATTTACTCGTCAAATACTGAAATGTTTGGTAATTTATTAAATACAAACAGATTTAGTAATGTAAGAAATATTTTTAATAATGATACAGCAATTTTTAATGGCGCCTTACCGTCGCCATTCGAGTGTTAAGGATTAAAATAGTATTTTATTTGAAGGATTCTTAAAAAAGTGAGAATTTTTATTTATTTTTCTACCTTATTCGACACGATCAAATATTATTTCTAAAAATATAAATGTACAAAGTGTACCAAAAATAAGTGTAAAGCCGGTCATTGCGTGATTACTGCATCTCCGGATTAGTGGAGATTTGTAGAAAAACATCATTGCAAATATGTCAACCTTGAATTTGAAGCTAAAAATTTGTTCAATTGCATCGTATAGTGCAGTCAAACCTGTTTTTGTGTGATAGATAGAGACCGCATAAGAGAAACCGCACAAAAAAAAATATTCCGAAACTTTATAAATAGCTATAACAAATAATTTTTTACAACATATTAAAAAAAAGTCTCACTTAGAAAATATGTCGAAGATTTACGAAATAGCGAGAAAGTGCTTTCCAAACAAAATAAATAATTAAATTACATATGGCAACATTTAAAAAAATTCAATTTCTCATTTTAAACATGGAGAAATTTTCAAAATGAACATTACAAGGGTGTTATAATAATAATAATTATTATTATATATCGTTTATCGCAAAAAACAAATCGCACAAAATAAAATTCGCATAGAAAAGGACCACACAAAAACAGGTTTGACTGTTCTTGTAAGGGGGAGCGAAAGTCTCAAGTTTCGTAAACTATTTTATTCCGTATGTGTACAGAGTGTCCCGGTATTGGGTAGAACCGTGGAGGGGGTAATCAAATCACGATGAAACCGCGATCGAATGGCACCGGTTGCTCGTTTTGTCCACGGTTTTTCGCGCTGTTTTTCATTAATGAAATTTTCTCGAAAGCGAGATACCGAACAATTCTGCGCACTCGTGAAAAAATCATTCGTCGATTCGCAACAATTAAGGGACCCGCTCGCGATTAACACGTTTCGAACACGATCGGTCGATGGATTCTTGTTCGACGGCGGCCATTACGAATTCCGCGCGACACCGCGCGCTCGGTCTGACAAACATTTGTATTCTTTCTCGGTGGGCGAGAATATTCTGCCGTTCATTACCGGTTCCCCTTCGATTTTCATTGCGTTTCTGTTTCCTGTTCCGTGTGTGTTTTATCGGTGCCGGTTATGGAATTCTTATTCGGTCGAGGATCCTCGATTAAAATTGAAACCGCGATCGTCCTTTGCAGCTTCCAACGTTATAATTCAGTTTCGCGTGGCGAACGTAGAATAGGAATTTTGCTGTTGCTGCTTGGTCTCATTTTTACCTATTTTTCTGAGTTCCAGCAAAACCTACTGGTAATTTAATAGTCCTGCTTATTGTTTCGGCTTGAAAGGTTCGGTGACACGCAAGCCTTTTCCAGACGAAACGATGTAGTGATTTCTCTATATATGTCGCCAAGGTCTGTCTCCTGGACGATACGCGATGCTGGCAAGACCTGTGTTGTTGACATACAGTGTGTCCTACGAGCTCTGTCCACTTGAATATCTTGGTTATTTCAAACAATACGAGAAAATGTGACGTACAGAAGTTGTAGGGTTTAAGAAACTACAAAATATGGTATGAATGATATTCTTGCAAGTGGAGGCGTAAAGAAGATATACAGGTCACCTTTGTTTTTTTTTTTAAATGGAATGTCCAATTTTTTATGCTCGATTTCGATAGATTGGCGTATTCTGAGTATAAAAGTACTAAAGTGTATTTGTCCTAAAACTTACCGTTACTGAGATATTTGATTGTTTTCATGAAGAATGTTATAGTCTTTGAACTGTTGCGTCTCTTACACGTCTTATTGTTAGAGCGTCTATTGTAGCACACGCTGCGATAATTCGTTGCTTCATATCTTCCGGAGTAGTTGGTGCATCTCGATACACAATATTTTTCAATGTTCCCCGCAAGAAAAAATCTAGGGTTGTTAAATCTGGACTTCGTGCTGGCCAGCAAATAATGTCACCGCGTCCTATCCATCGATTTCGGAATATTTCATTAAGTGTACTTCTCACCCTTCGAGCTTAGTGTGCTGGACATCCATCGTGCCGATACCACATTGTCTGACGAACGCTTAATGGCACGTTTTCTAATAAATTTGGCAATGTATTTCTTAAGAACGTATCATGTTTTTGACCAGTAAAAATGTCGTCAATGAAATAAGGCCCAATTATTTGTTGCCCTATGATTCCACACCACACATTAATGGACCAGCGTCTTTGATGATCAATTTCTCGTAGCCAGTGAGAACTTTGTACTGACCACTAATGCGAGTTATGTAAATTAACACGCCCAGTGCTGGTAAAAGTAGCCTCATCGGTAAATAGTATTAAAAAGAATAAAAGTGGATTGATTTGTAGCTGCTCTTGAGTCCATCCACAAAATCTAACACGATTTACATAATCCATGTCATGTAATTTCTGATGAAGGCTAATGTGGTACGGATGATATTTGTGACGAGTGAGAATTCGTGATGCACTACTTTTGCTGACTTCAGATTCGCGTTGAATCTGACGTACACTGATATGAGGATTATGATGTACCATTGCATCAACATTCATTTCAGTATCTTCATCGCTACATACAGGCTTTTCACGATTCATCTTACGAACAGCGAGAATTCCAGTTTCTTTTCATTTTTTACACAATCTTTCAAAAATCTTTTGCGAAGGGCATATGCGATTTGGACATCTTTCACCGTACAAATTTCGAGCCACAATTGCGTTTCTCTTACTTTCTCCATAAATTAGAAGCATCTCAAATTGTTCTTCGAATGAAAATTTTATATTGACTATCTTATCTTCACTAACTGAAAAGCTGACTGACACTGAGAGACGTCGAAAGCCTACCAATGTTTACATTTAACGTAGTGAGCATATCCTTGAATACGTTTCATAATGAAAGTATTAGAATGAAAACAGTCAAATATCTCAGCAACGGTAAGTTGGTACTTTGGTACTTTAATACTCAGAATACGCCAATCTATCGAAATCGAGCATAACAAATTGGACACTTCATTTAAAAAAACAAAAGTGACCTCTATATATTCTTTGTGCCTCCATTTGCAAGAATATCATTTATGCCATATTATGTACTTTCTTAAACCCTAAAACTTGTGTAAGTAACATTTTCTCATATTGTTTGAAATAACCAAAATATTCAAGTGGACAGAGCTCGTGGAACACACTGTATATCGAATTAAAGTACCAAAATCACAAAAAATCGAGTGTATTCTCGATTATTGGTGATCGAACAGAGTCTAACGTAATTTATTTTTTTTTTTCGTAAATGAAATTTAATAAATGGCCATTTTCTTTAGAAGGAGATGTAGAACGGGGAGGTGTAGAACAGTTTTCTAAAACAAATCAAAGAAAATTCTGGCTGGTAAGAGAAGCGGCATCGCGATTAAGTGGGCTCGACTTTTTTTCCTAGCTCGTTAAAGGAGGGAAAAAATTCGAAAAGTTATTAGCGAGGCTGACTGTAGGAATGGGAAGCAACGGGGGCGGTGAGAGACACTTGCGCCGCAATTATTCGTTCGCCGTTCTCCCCTTTAATCCTAATTGAGTCTTCGAAGGATAATCCTCGAGACATTTAACTAGCTTCTCGAGGCTGACGGGTTTATTTGCACGGATATTAGCTTAGGGGCTCGCGATCATCGACTGTCGTTCTCGCCGCCGCGAGCGTAACACTATTAATAGCGCTCGGGGGATGATCTTCCGTCGCGACCGGGAGCAGATGACAAAGGAACGCTCCTCGGAGAAATTCTCGATCATTTCTTAGGATTTTCGGTGAACCTAAGTTTTCTTCCATTTTGATGCATTTATTTCTTTATAATTAACCTCGTTACGGGTCGCTGAGTTCGAGGCGAATTCCCATTTCTTCATAATTTGCCGTCGAATGAGTTTCACCGCAAATTGCTTAAACATTTCGCTAAAGTATGCACACTAAATTAGAGGTTACAATAATCTACTTCATAATTTTTCAGTTAATAAAAAACGGTTCAAAGAACGTAATAAATTGGGCTCCCCTTGGCCGCAATTCAAGCTTAAATATCAACTTTCAGAACTTCCAAGACTGAATTGGGCGGTGGTTACGGTGCATTTGACATTTTATTATCCGTTAGGTATGAAAAAATATTGAATAACAATTTTGTTGATGTTACGTAAATTACTTTTACCGAGCTCATTGAGTCGGAAGTTGTCAGTTATATTTTTGCAACAATGGTCCAGCAAACGTTTATTCTAGATTTTCAACGAACTTTCCAACAAAATTGTTGGACAGTTTCGTTTGTTTAAGGATTTTGTGCCGCTTTTGGAACAAAAGCGCTAACTGTGCGGCGCACAGTGGGCGAAAATGCCGCTTTTGCGTTCTAAAATAATAACTTCTAAACCGTTAGAGATAATCGAATGAAATTTAATAGGTTAAAAGGTAACATTTATTGCTTCAAATTGCCATAAAAATCAATTTGAATTTACGCGGCGTTTGTTAATTACACAGGTTTTAAACAAATGATAGAATAAGTGGAATTAATACACCTGTTCCTCTGCATTAATATTCCTGAAGTAAATCTCTAATTTCTGGGAGATTTGTTGCAAGTTGTCGCAAATGAATTTTTGTGCATCGTTTGGTCAACAAATCGTAGTCTATCACAGTGTAGTCGGTGCTAGGTTCTATTAGGTTCTAAAATGTAATAACAATTACTTGTTTTAAGATCCTTTGAATCCTAGAAGATGTAAGCTCCGGCTGAGATGTACATATTTAAAGTTCAAATTCAGGCGAAAAACTTATGCTCACTTGAAAAAACTATAAGTTTTCAAATGTAATAACAATTACGTGTTTTAGAATCTTTTGAATCCTAGAAGATGTAAGCTTTCGTATTGTCTAAACCCAACTGAGTTATTCAGTGGGGATACGGTACGTGCCTTGGGTAGGAGGTACTCGGATGATGAAAATTAAAAAAAAACATATTTGTTGCAATTTGTTTTAAAGGAATTTTTTTGCATCGTTTGGTCAACAAATCATAGTCCATTACAGTGTAGTCGGTGCTAGGTTTTATTAGGTTCTAAAATGTAATAACAATTACTTGTTTTGAAATCGTTTTAAATCCTAGAAGATGTAATTTTTCGTATTGTCTAAACCCGACTCAGCTATTCCTAATAGTTTTCTTTTAAATTGCACTTGAATATTGGGAAAATCATGTGAAAGGAGACAATTTCACGTTCTTAATTTTTTCCTTGAGCTTTGCCAGCCTTGTGTGGGTCGCGAAGGAGTATAAAAAATTTTTTTCGGATTTGCTTCCTCTGGAATGTTACATTTTCGAGCGCCGATTTCGCGTTTTCGCCCACTACGCGGCGGCGGTTCAACGGTCGAGTCCGTGCCACGTGCCCGGTTAACGCAATCGTGGTGCGGCTTCGAATCAGCAACGGTGCCAATCGAAACAGGCGTCGCGTCGATGGAAACACAAGTATCTCGCACGTCCTGCGCAGAAACGTTTTCGCGTTATTTGCAAGTCGTCCTGCAATACAGCCGCACGTCGTATTGATCGATGGCAGAGATAATAATAGCGGGCTCGTGGCACGACGAGGCCGCGATTTGATAAGGAAATTCATTAACGCGTCCCACTTCGCTCGTGGAATCGGACTCCCCATTCTTTTTTCCTCAACCTGCCACCTCCCCCTCCCCCTCTGGCCTCTCTTTCTCCGCCAAGGACCGCGCGTCACTCTTCAAATTATACGTCCACGGCGTCCGAATAATTTCGACCGAGTCCCCTTTGTATCCGGCCGCAACACCAAAACGAATATCGCAATGAAGTTTCGTAAATGAACACGGTCGAGATCCTAAAAACGCACATGAAACATGAAACGTTTCGAAACTCCTGTGCTTCGGTTTCGCTGAGCTGTTTTTCGTAGAAGAAATCGGACAACGATAACAGCCCTTGGATAATTTTTCGGCTGACGGTGTTCTGGTTTCTGCGAAATATGTATGCTCGACGTGTTTGAAAAATTGAATAAGACAGTCATTCCGAGCAGTTACAGGGAATTATTTCTTCTTTCATATTTGAAAGAGAACCGAGTCAAAAATATACCAGACTCGAACGAACGATTTTAGATTCGGGGAAACAGGAACGGGAAATTCGAAGGATTGGAAAACAGAGCTGATATTCCCGGAGAAAATTTGTATTTCTCGAGTCTGGGATTGCTATTTTCCGGATCCGAGGTTTCCATTATTGCTTTCAAGAGCTCCATTTATCGGGCCGGTAAATGTGCGGCGTCCGTCCCCGAAATCCTCTATTTCCGAGGGTCTCGAGGCGAGCGCGGCAATCCCGACTTTGAAGACAGCGTTGTAGCGTGCCGCGAAGAGGCCATTTTGACAGAAAAGGTAGAAACGGGTGGGGTTCTCTACTTAGCCGCCGCCGGAGTAGAAGGAAAAGATCGAGGCACATACACGGTGGTTACAAGCTGCCGGATCGAAAGCTTCGGTAAACCTACTTGTCCCTGAAACTGGGTCAGCATGACCACTCAAAATCTTTTATACGTATAATCTCTCGATGCGGAGAGGGGGCGGCGGCAGTGGCGGCGGCGGCGGCGGCGGCGGCTTTCTCCGCGACTCTCTCGACACAAAGGACCCACGTTCCTCGAAATACGTCGCACAGAGAGCTTTCCGCGGACGCGAGTCTACCGGGAAGAGAGAACCCGTAATCCCTGACGCGCTTGTTAGCGTACGGTCTACTTGGCATTTTCTTGCCTAGCGAGCCTCCGATACCCGCGGACCGTAGAATAGGGCCACTCGAGTGTCACTAATAACCATCTACCGAATGTTTATGCGATTAGCTATTTTATTGGAATAATGTTGGAATAATGAAAATAGCCGATAGATCCGCCAAATAATGTATACTTGATTGTGTTCATACGATCAACTGGGTTTTATCAATTTATATTACATTTTATTATTTAAAAATATACACGAAAGAGCGAAACGTACGTTACCTTCTCTTCAAATAACTTAACGCCCACAAACTGGAGTGGAATAAAAATTTATTTTGAAAATAACGTAACTACGCAACGTAATAACGTTATTTTGAAATTCTTCTAATGCTTTTACTGCTGCAAATTGCGCCTACTCATTTTTGTCATATATGAAATCTGCTGTTTATTCATAATATATAAAGTTTTGTATAGTATCTCTAGACGGATTGAAAAGCCAACACGAATACTTACTTTCTGCATATACAGACGGAAATTCCATTGTAAGGAACAACTGATTAACAAACCTCAAATATCTAGCCACAATTGTGTTACACATACCCAATGTCAGATAATTACATAGTATCAACCTGTCCCTGTATCAACTCGCCTCCGTCTCCCATACCCCAAACAGCAATCTATATCAATGCCTAATATAATGCTCATAACAAACACGACCGCATTATTACTGCTGTATTTTGTTTCCATAACTTAACTGCAAGTGGTATATAGTTTGTAATCTAATATTCTTTAGCGAGACTAAAAGACTAAATAGATTGAACGGTTTGTGTATAGTGGGCGTGGTTTCACCGCCCTCGACTTCGACAGGGTAGCCGATGCCTACTGTAATACTTGTAACAAATATTGCAATATTATTATTACTGTATTTTGTTTCCATAACTTAATTGCGAGTGGTATACATTTTGTAATTTAATATTCTTTAGCGAGACTAAAAGACTAAATAGATTGAACGGTTTGTGTATAGTGGGCGTGGTTTCACCGCCCTCGACTTCGACAGGGCTAACCGATGCCTACTGTAATACTTGTAACAAATATTGCAATATTATTATTACTGTATTTTGTTTCCATAACTTAATTGCGAGTGGTATACATTTTGTAATTTAGTATTCTTTAGCGAGACTAAAAGACTAAATAGATTGAACGGTTTGTGTACAGTGGGCGTGGTTACACCGCCCTCGACTTCGACAGGGCCAACCGATGCCTAATTTAATGCTCGTCAAAACAAATATTACGGTATAATGGTTATTGTATTTTGCTTCTATAGTTCGATTGCTAGTGGTGCACGTTTTGTAAGTTAATTTTGGTTATTATCAACGCGTATTGGATCGTGTCCCTGATCTGGTGGCACGACACAAGGAAGGGTGCGAGGGTTAAATTGTGAAACAGCCGGTGTACATAAATCATGACTGTCCGGCCACTTGCAGGTAGTTTGATGATCTAAAACACCTGGATATCAAACGTAGCCGCGGTGTCTGTAGCATGGCTGTCGCGACGCGTTTCCCACCGCGGTTTATGTTAGATTAAACTTTCTACAATGTATCATTAGCGCGAAGTAGGGCAGGTGGAAACTGGCAGCTACGGTTTACGTGATTCCGCAACGGTTCGGAACGTCTTTATCCGGACTCGGTTCATCACCGGTGTAACGAGAGCTTCATCTACAATACGTTCCATTTAACGGGTGCATTTCGTGGATCATCGAGCGCGCGAACAAATTGTTTGCATGAAAATTCAAATTTCTATAAAAACGGACGTCGCGCATTTGCTTCATTAAATCTGAACTATCAAACATTTCTTTAGAAGCAGAAAATGAGCAATTAATGTTCATAATTTTTAAATAAACAAAAATCTTTATTCGTGTCTTGGAAAATGCACTGTCTGTATGAACAGTTAAAGGCGTGTTCATCTTAAGTTCATCTTGGTAGCGTTTTTAAATTAAAATTCAAGGATAAAATTAAGATATATTTATTCATAGATATATTCGATAACATGTTTTCCATTCCGTTCGATTTTCCAACCCAATAGTTTAGGAAGTCGAGGAAGTCTTTTTCGAAAAGTTTCTAGCTAATTTTATTTATAAAAATAAATAGCCTTGGAAGACTCTGACCCATCTTTCTCTCGACGCACGTCGCCCAGAGAAGCGTCGTGAGAGAACCGAGTTGACTGTGAATTTGTATTCATATTTGTACTATGTATTCCGAAATGTTCAGATATTGGTTTTCGTCACTGATCCGGACATCCTATGTAGGTAGAAGCTATGACATTTCGTGAACGATCTCTGACGTGCCGGCTTGATTAGATTCCGCGCTCGAACGTATGCATACTACATACATAGTTCCATCCGCGAAAGTGCGCGGTGTTTATTGTAACGCGATTCCGGCGGACAAATTCCGCAAACGGCTTACTCCTTTCGATTTGTCGTCGTGGCGAAAGGTCGCGGAGCAACCTTGGCGGCTCGGTATCGTAAGAGGATTCACTGTAATCCAATATGAGCCACGCGCTACCGACCTAACTCCTTCGATAACACCGATGCCCGCCTGCGAGGTCAGCACGCGACAACAGTAGATCACTGTGGAAACTGTGAAACATGGGTGACGTGCGGGATGGAAAACTCCTCGTGATTTTCACGACGGCAAGTGAGCTATTTTATCGGCCGGTGAACAAGTGATTCGTTGAACAGAGCATCTTCCGGAACTGTACGAGCAAGTGACTTTTTAATACGAGTATGGAAAAAATTCATTTTTTTAAAAAACACTCGGTTATCACTAGGACCCAGCTCAATTTTGTAGGCGGCTGCAGTTCAAGAATAGACGCATAACATTGAACCTTGAAAAATTGGAAATGTAGTTCGAACATCACAGAATACGTTTTGGTAAGAAAAAGTTAACTTTTCAAATTAACCCCTTAACGCATAGTTTTTTTGAAAAAAAACCGGCCAAAAAAATCAATTTTTGATATACTGCGCTTTTGTTCCATGGAAAAAGGCTATATTTTATTCTTGAATAAATAAGTGTTATAGCTTACAATCCCATGTAAATGATAAATATCAATAAAACAATTTTTTTTCTTTGCTTTCACATTGTTATTTTCAATTCTCGATTATATTCGAGTGTGAAAAATTACAGCAGCATAAAATACAACGCTGTTCGAATTATCTCGAGTGTGCACAGTTTGGCCTGTTTAGCACGCTCGAATTAACTCGAGCGTACAGGTTAAGGGGTTAATAGTACATCGCTACGTCTTCGAAATATCATTTTGCAAAGTAAAACTATGGGTCACGTCGATCTCTGAACCCTTTGCACTCCGGAATTGTGTAAACACCTGTTAAATGTTGACTCAGCCTCGACATAGGAGTGCATAGGGTTAATGATAACCGAAGGTTGAAGAGCAACGAGTGATTTCTACATTGAAGAAAGCGGTGTTTGGAACCGAAAATAGTTTCTTTTTAAAAGAACGAGTGTTTTCTATTTCTTCGAACAGAAAGCTTGGAACAAGTGATCTTCGAATCGGACTCGAGGTATTTGCGAGAGAGAAAAGAGGTACGGAAACAAACGATTTTCGTCGCAGAAACCGCGTATTTTTCACAAGATCGTCGTCCCGCGGTGGAAAGCGCAGCCATTCAGCGGCCATGTCCGCGTTTTATTTACCCGGTGTCTTATCGCAGTGCTCTATTATGTTTCCCTCTTTCAATTACGTTTACTGAATCGGCGATTGATTCAATACCCGAGTGGAAAAGGGCGTACACGCTTCCTGAGGGTAGCAGGTATCGGGGCAGAGGCGAGTTCCGCGGCAGCGTGTTTCGAACAGAAAATAGATTACTTCCACGGTGGAAGGAAATATCAATGCCGATGGGGTTGCAACCGGCAGTCTAACAGACTTTTAATAAGACCTACAGCGGCAAACTGCCGCACACTGATCTAGTCATCTAGGCGTGCAAACGTCTGGGACCTAATAAGGTCGAAGAATTTTTTTATTAAAGATATTTCACATACATATTAAATAAATATTAGGCATACTTCTAAAATTGCTTTTATTTAATAAATGTAAAATTTATAACATGATTATATTATAATAATAATATTTACAACACGTCCACATCGTAAACATTAACCAAATTAGATGCGTATAATCTTAGCAGAAATTAATGTCGAGATATCACTCGAACTAAGTTTTGTAAAATGATACACAGTTCCGGACAAAATGATAGCACATGCGTGCTGTCTTTAATTTCTTGAAAATTACTTAGTATTTCGGAATGTAGTACATAATATCATAATTGTTACGATCTGGAGATACAAAATATATTAGTAAATAAGGTTGACCTCGCTAGCTTTCTGAGCAAGCAGAAGAAATATACAAATGTTTAAGGCGAAATGATAGCACACTTATGCTTTGTGCTCATATCTTTCAATAGTTTGCGAATTGCCAAGCAGTTGATAGCAAGTGTCAAGTTTTAAAGTTAAACGTCGACATGGGCCGCGGGAAAAAATTAAGTCAAACTGGAATTGCAAGGATTATTGAATTAAAAAGTCAAAATGTTACTGTTTCCGAAATTTCAAAGATTGCGATTGTGTTTTCCTGCAAATTATGGAAGGAAAAAAAGTTGTGGGAGACCGCCAACATTACCAGAACGGGATAAAAGGGCTATTATTCGTATTGCTTCGAACTCAACATTGACATCATGTGAAATTGCTCAAAAAGCAGGCATCGCTGCAAATGTCTGAAGTGTTCGTCGTGTTCTTCAGACGTCCAAGTTTATTCAAAGATTCAAAATGAAGCAAAAACCTCCGTTAACAAAACATTATAAGGAGCAGCGATTAACATTTACAAAAGAACGTATTCACTGGAAGAAGAAATGGAGACGTATTTTATTTACGGACGAAAAGAAATTCAATATGGCCGGCCCAGATTTTCATTCTATTATTACGACTTAAGAAAAGAAAGAATTGTGAAAAAACGAAAACAAATGGGTGGAGGTGGTATGATGATCTGGGTCGGAATTGGATACAAAGGTAAAACAGATGTACAGTTTCTTGAAGAAAAAATGAATAGTCAGAAATATAAAAATCTAATCTCGCAACAAATTAACGAACATGCACGACGAATTACCAAAAGTAAATTTATTTTTCAACATGATAATGCAGCCATTCGCCGAGCTAAAGTCGTGGAACAATTTTTTCAACGAGGAAATGTATAAGTTATGCCATGGAGTTGTATATAAGAATGGAAACAGTACCATAATATTCAACAATTAAAAGAAGCTATTAAGGTAAAATGGGGTTATTTGTCGCAAGATACAATTAAAAAGTTATATAAATCCTTACCAAATCGGATGCTCGAAGTAGTAGAAAATAAAGGCGGGTACACCCATTATTAATTTCCTGTTAATTATTATGTAACTTTCTTTTTTGGGGAAATATATATATAAATTTTGTAAGAGTGCTATAATTTCGCCCTCAGCATTTGTATATTTCTAGAAAGCTAGCGAGGTTAACTTTATTTACAAAGAGGTTTCATCTCTATGCGTCATAACAATTACGATATTATGTGTCACATACAAAAATTCTAAGTGATCATCGAGAAGTTAAAGATAGCACGCATGTGCTATCATTTTGTCCGGGACTGTAATAATAGCCAACAGGATTGTTTTACCGTTCTACCAGAATATCGTACCAGAAAAATCTATAGAATATAAAATATATATTTAATTTATTATCTATATAATAAATACAAGAAATGATAAAAACTCAATTGACTGAAATTTTTACGCTTTGTATTCAATATTTCCGACCTTGAGATTCAAGGTGTCAATCTCCAATATAAGGGGGTGGGGTCACCCCAAAAAATTATTCTATATTTTTATTTAATGCCTCTGAATTATCTTTGAATATCGTTGCAGTTCTATCATTCCGTATATTCCGGTTTCCAACCACGAGGGATCAGGTCCGGGTTCGTGAATCGTGCAGTCGATCGGCGAGCTCGCGAGTAAATAGTCTGTCGCTGTCAGAATAATCCGATACTTTCCACCTGTATCCCCCTTAACCTCGTTAATTGCGACGATCGAGGGGCTGGATGGCGTCGGCGTGGAGGGGTGTGGGTGTGTATTGCACTCGTGTTCCGAATTTGGTGTAAATCCACCCTCCCGGGACTAGGTGGTATAGGTGCACGACGTGGTAGCTCTCGGTTCGGAGAAAAAGGTGGAGGCAACTTGTTACGAGTCCCGATACAACGACCTTGACGTCACCTAGAACAGCGAAAGCAGTGGGTTCCACCTTCCCCGCCATCCTCCTCGGTCGGCCCTATCCTCCCGAGTCGAACCAACCCCACCGACACCGACGGCATTGTGCGATTGTCTCGGGAACTAGGTCGCCACAATCAGTCTCCTGCAATTGCACAGATACTACCACCGGCTCTGGTTACCAGCCCGAAATTCTTGTCTCACCGATACGATTGACCAGCCGTCGATGCTGCGCTCCCATGACCGTCTCCAACCCCTAAGTAGCCAGTAAACAACCCGGCCAACCATAATCGTCCGCCCCTCCCTCCTCCCCTCCATGCAACGCGCGCGGAACCGCAACGATCCACCAGCTGTTTTATTCGGGCAACTTTGTTTCACTTGGAGCTCAAAATAGGTGGAATTAATTAAAACATTCTCGAGTAATGAAATGTGTATTAAGGAAATTAATTTTTATTTTGCACCAGTTTGTTGCAATTGAGGTCGAAATTTTTTATTTTGCATAAAAATCCGCAGTGATATATAATAAACTGTATTAGTATTCCTTGATCGAAACGCTCTATAGCATTTTTATTACAAGTCGGTCATTTCATATGGAATAATATGTCATGGGGTTAATGGTGCTATCGTTACACATTAATGACACCCTACGCGTAATTGAAAGTTACTAAGCCGACCGCTAATAGTTCGTTTGCACCTGCCAACGTGTTAACAAACTTTTCTAGAAAAAAGTTCTTTTCTGATTGTAGCTAAGTAGTAAAGAGTCGGTTACTCTGAAGTTCCACTGTTAGTTTACCCGGGGGTTGATTCTCTTCGTAATTTGTTCTCATCGAGCGTCGCAGTTTTTCTTCGTTTGGCCTAACGACTTGATCCAGTCACGATCGGGAGATAGAAAAATGGCAGAGAGAAGCACGCGGAAAAGTGATTGTTTCGCGAGAACGTGGTGCTCGGGGCTGATAGCAGGCTTGTGTGGGTGGATTGGGCCAAGGCACGCGGGGTGGTTCCACGAGCTAATATTTGCTCCATCAATCAACCGTCGCGTCCTTGGTGCACGGAAGGCCGAGTTACCTGGGCCGCACCTGCTGGTTTATATTGTACCGCTGTTTCAAAGACATCTCTCACGTTCCCCCATTGTCGGACCCTCTGGAAGCAACTTTTCCGCTCGCAATCAGCACGTTTCGCTGCCATCTCGCATCTCGATCTAACAGCCTTCGTAATTACTAGACTGCGGTTTCGATATATCTACGGGAAAAAATGAGTGGGTCAAATTTGAAACAGTGAAGGAAAGAAAAACCAAGATTTAAGAATGTCGGTACATTAGTTTCTACGCTATATAATTTTTACGGGAAGAGAGTTATTTGCTCCTGTTCCCTAGAATCAATGCAGATAATTTTTATTTTGTCTAGTAATTATCGTACATTATTGACACTTGCCAAAAATCTGTTTACCCTCCGTCGGGAACCTGGATCGTCCACAGCGAAATTTCACTCTTAAATTTTTGCTTTCCAAGATTTATTTTGCCCTAATAATGCTTTAAATATTTGACGTTCCAACAATTATATATTAAAATAGGGACTTCAATTTTTTTAGATTTTTTGAAGGCCTCGAACGGTAAAAAAGTTAATCGCGTACATAGACGACCCAGTTTGAATTTGCTGAATAAGAAGAAGAAACTAAGGAAAGATTCTGAAATTAAAGCATCATGATTTAAAATGAGACCAGGTGGATTGTTGTACGATTTTCGTTCACGAAATAGTTTAAATATTAGAAATTTTTAGCAAAATATTCATGTGTCCAGTGGTTTATGGTCGGGGGTGTACGTCCTCCCGAGTTCCATTAAAATTGACGTTCGCAACGAAAGCAGAGTACAGTGAATTCCCGGTATAAGTCCCTCGCGCGGTTCTGGCGAGAGACATTTAGACGAAATTCGTGATTCTCGCTGAACGTTGCACTTGAAATACACAGTGCACGCTGAAAACGTAAATGTCTCAATTCCGGGACATATAGACGGATAGGGACAAGAAGGCTGAGAAAAAGTCTTTTTCTGATACAATGTTGCACGTAGAAAAGGACAGCGAAGCTCGAGAGCCGTCGCCGCCGAGGAGTGTAACGTAACACGGTCGGGTATATCGGTGTGAGACCAGAAGACCACTACTAATCCAATTACAAAACTTCTTTATTTTTCATTATTTTTTTATGAGACTTTCACCAACATCTTCGCGGCCCCTCACGGGGTATATCCCGCAGTGGTGTGGATAGTTCCAGAGACCTGTAAACGCTAGGCTTGTAGGGACTTATATCGGGAATTCATTGTATTCGCTATCGAACAAAACCCTTTCGTGAAGCAGTTTCGCACGAGGGGGTTGTTTCCGTTGTTTCGTCGCGAGCACGCGCGGCGTCGGTGCCTTTGTTATTTATAGTAACGAAGCATTAGACACCTGATACTAATAGCTGATAGGGGGTGGGCTAAAATGAGCTCGAAGGGGTTCGTAGAAGGAGCGGGAAAGTTGAAGTTCGGAGCGGTTTGGCGGCGATCGATAAAAATTGTTTTGCACGCTCGATACCGGATTCCCGCGATGCCGCGGACGCGTTTCTTGCGACTCGCGTCGCGGAATGCAAACCGCCGATACGCGACACTATAATTCTCCGGATAACCTCGTCGTGATGTATCGACCTCGTTAATGCAACTATGAATCGCGGAGCTCGACACGAGGAACGTCATCGTGGCCGCTCGAATCTCTTGCATACTGCAACACAGTTGTTAACATTGGTAGCGGGGGCAGGGTCGCCTTGTTCGACGAACGTTTTCAGCACAGTGTCCAGCAGAGTTGGGCATTGGTCGAATAACGAATTATGAATGATATTTTATTCGTTATTCGACCACAGTTCCTCGATCGTTATTCGTCCGTATTATTCGTTGCACTGTAATTTGCCGATTACCGACACCGATCGGAACCAAAATGCCGTATTCAGTTCCACCTCTACCATCAGATTCCCCTCTAGTTGGCTACCAGACACTGACGGCGGTGGTGGGAATAGTGTGACGTCACATATTCTTCTCGTGCAGAGAGTCGCTACAGGAGAATCGAATTACATTTATCGGTAGAGGGGGAAGCATTTAGCGGGGAATACAGTGAATTCTCGTTACGAGTCGGTGCCATCCTTACGATTTGGAGTCAGTGGAACTACCCACCCCACCACCTCTCGAGCTACGTGCAACATTGTATCGGAGAAAGACAGTTTTTCAGTCTTCTTGTCACTATCGGTTAGTAGTCATAGGCTTATGACTTATAGACGGATGTGACTCTTAGGTTTATAGCGTGCCCTGTATATTTCAAATGCGACGTTCGGCGAGAACTTCAGATTTCGTCTAAGAGTCAGTCGCCAGAACCGCGCAAGTGACTCGTAACGAGAATTCACTGTACACATCGTTTGGTAACCTTGCTGTCGATCGAGAATTGAAATAGGGTAAACATTTGTCCCACTTTGCCATTATGCTAATTTGTTAAGTCATGAATTACTTGATTTTAATTTGACCTGTCATAATTTATATTCACTCTCAAACTCTTACTTTCTAATAAATTTTTTTTTTATCTAAAAAATATTAATATTTCACAATAATTTAATTGAAATAAAAAGCAGGGGTTTTTGTCCCAATTAGTGTCGTGTACAAGTGCGTCGTATCATAAAAATTAAATCTTCTACCAACGACGAGATGTATTATAAAATATTCGTAAAATTGTCCCATTGTCTTGTGGACCCGAAATTGAATTCAAGCAATAACTTTTTTATAATGCCACGAGGCTCCAAGGGAAATTAGAAGTTGTTACTTTTCATTGAAAGGAGATATTGACTTGTCATTCGTATTAAGAAATACAAAAAAAAAAACCAATGAATTAAGAGCTTGTAAAGTTTCTTACCAACACGCTGAATGAACACAAACAAGAAACAGACTGACAGTGCATTGATCACGCTGGTGAGATGATCACCGATACGAACAAATTAATCGCTGTAAGTTACAGAAATTTTGATATCAGCGGCAATTATTCAGAATGAATCATCCAATGAATGTGATTCCAGTCGTATCAGCTTATTTACGTTCAATGTTACCGCTAAAGTGATTCATGGACGAGGTTGAACATCTTTTCAAATAGTGAACGGTGAATAAGTCTCAGATTCTTTTTTAAACGCTCTGTAGATGCATTTATTATGCAGAAATCTTGTAGAATGTTGGATCCGCAGAGACAATGAATTCCACTTCGGCTCTTCTGCAGACTTTTTAATACTATTTTGTGTGGACCAACATACAGGCGAAAACTTGACTAAGATACCAGGAAAGAAGTATAGCAGATTCGTAATTAATATTCGAATTTTTTGTTCAGTTGGGCTAAAAAAGTCCAGGGACGAGAAGAAAAAGATCCGTTGCCTGAAACCTTTGTTTATAATTACATCATCCACGACAGTCAATTGATTCGCTCGAAGGCTGCTTTTTCCTCCAGCGTCATTAATTATTAATTAACTTCCTTAGCGACTACGACGAGATATATTAATGACTCAATAAGGGAATGGGTGTTTAACTTCCGGAAACCGATCCAGTTAACGTAGCTAACATTTATAGACGTTTGTGTATACGCTGACGGGGATAATTGGAAAATTGTCTATGTTAACGGTGGAATTATAGAACCAGTTCCATATAATTCAGGCGGTACAAGAGACGGTAACAATTATCACGTTCCCTCGTTACGTGTTTGCGTAAGCGGGTCTACTGAGGCGCTTGTAACGAGAGTAGGCAAATAAACTGTGCAATTTTTGACTATTATAAGAAAATTATTAGGCAGTCTTTCTTCCTTTATTTCTTTTTGCTATTCTGGATAAATATGACCCTCTTATCAATCTCTAACAACTATTTCAGTGTTATAGAAACACATATCTTCAAGTTATCTAGCGCCAGTGTAGCAAATTCCAAATGATAGATGTAAACACCGAAAGGAAAAGGTTCACTACAATTATTTAACAGAAATATTATTTTATAATCTACGCGTTGGACAGATCAATCTGTTCAGAATCCGTTTACACGAGAGATTCAAGTATAAGTATACACTCGAGTTATAACACAAAAACTTTCCCGACCAAGCGCGGTCTGCAACTTTAAATTTAAAGTTTCTTTCCGTCCTTTAAGCGAAGCGCGTGTCAAATATTTTTCCAAGTTTTGTCCTCCGTGTCGGTTCCATCGGGACCACAGGCAGCCGTTCGGGTAATGTCCCTTGCGACTGGAAAGAACTCTGGAATGATTCTTTCATCCCTGACATTATCTGGCGTACAGAAACTCAGCGTGACGAAGGACGCCTCGAAGAGCGCTCATTAAAATCGATCCGACGACGGTACCAGTCCGCGCAGAACGGTCGAAGCCCGCACGGGACATTTCGATCTCGTCGCGTCGATGGCGGTCGACTCGCGAAAAAAGCCTTGACGATTATCGATTGACTTTTTCCGATCGATTTGGAAAAGCACGACGTCTTAGCCGCGACATTTCCCTGACACACATAACTAATCGCTGTACCCGCGCGACTGCGAGCGATTTGAATCGAATCGATCCGACCCTGTTTAAACATACAAGAATACGCCAAAGAAAGGGCTTGGAGCATCCTGTGATATCATGAATTACAAATAAGCCGCGAAGATGGCCGCTGTCTGGCCATAGAAACAGCCGTTCGACCGCTTTTGCCGTCCGTTACTGTGCTGTCTTCGAATGATTGTTGTCCTTGAACCCTTCCTCCAATATTGGAAGAAACACAGGTATTTTCACTTTTGCATTGCAACTGATCAAATATCTTTTAAATACGGTGACTGCCAAACAGTCGCTCGGAAGAAATTCCTCAAAATCAAAATAATTTAAATAAAATAAAATAAAAAAGTGAACCAGACTGCCCACCAGAGTCACTTTTGGAACTCTTGTACATCGTATAAATCGCGTGTCGTGAACAAAATTAATTTTTAAAGATAGACGAAGAATTGTGTCATCCACATAGTCATATGGTGAAAGTCAACGTGTCAACGTGTTCGGGATGATTTTAATAAGCGGATCTAATGGTGGGAAGATATTTTTTTTTGGTCGTCGTGACGCGTGTCTAGTTGGTTACAATGAGAATCGTGGTACGTAGATCAAAAGCCGTTGTTCTAGACCAGAGCTGTTCAGCGATTGCCCGTACGGGCAACGATTTTCTTGCCCTGGGCATGCACAGAACAGCGGGCACGAAGCCACGCCCCTACGGGCAAGGCTCACGTACTTATCACAGGCATTGTCACAGCTACGTGACAAACTACGACTGTGCTACGGCCTACCCCCACTCCGCTAAGTTACTTGCCCGCAACTGTGCCCGCGGGCATGAGCGGGCGTCCTTGCCCGCTACTAGATACGTTGAGCAGCTCTGCCCCAGACCCTGAAAATTCTAAAGTCAAGTGCGCACGTTGAAAGGAGGACGAAACGAGGTTGTCCATCGATAATTGTCCAAAATCCCGGGGCCCTGTTTAAACATCGAGGACCCGGCTTTGTGCTGGCGTCCTCCTTAACACCCCAGCAACTGGTGAATTTCATGAATTCGCTTCTAATTAACGAGCACGCTCGGCGGTGCTTCAAAAGAGACACGGGAAAAGCTGAGCATTCAGCGGAGATCAAAGGACACGCGGCTACGCGGTATCTTTCGACAAAGGTTCGGCCAATATGGCCGACTTCTGGGTGAAGGTGAGGCCATATCTTTGGCTATAGTCCCTCTAGAATGTGGCCCGAAGTCTCTGCACCCGAAGACGTTCGAAATCCTGTTGATCGGTCGAGACAGTTTTTCACACAATTTCATTGATATTGCACAACTCATTTTTCGTTCTTCTTTATTTGTTTTAATGATAACTATAGTTTATTAATTATATAATTATAATTTATTTGTTTTAATAATAATGGGCTCGCGTTCTAGACGCAAACCTTGAAGCGAACTTTGCAACGTTGCAAAAATTACGACGACGTCCCCTGGGCTCCGCAACGTCAGAACTGCCTGAACTTTCTAAGACATCACGCAACACGGAGACCGTAGGGAAGATTTATGGGTTTATTTTTCCTTGAGCTAAGTCTGTAGGCGTTACAGCTTTGAGGAAGACGCCCATGCTTTTCTATTAGCTCTCTCCTCTCCCTCCCCCGCATACTTCTCACCTAATCGAATCTTCGCTCAAAGTCTCGAATTTCATTACTAACTCCCACCCGTTTTTTGTTTCAAATAGCTAGATGTTCTCACATTTAACTCCAGTTGCAATATTTAAGTCTACAAAGCGGTACACATGATTCTATTGTTTATAAACAGTGAAATAAGACGTGCAGTCTAAATGTATTCATTTCCAAATTTATTTGTTTGCTTCGTTGTCACATAAATTTGTTAAGATCCATAAGTCAAACGGGTAAGAATATTTCACAAGTTTCCAAGTAGCTACCTTGCTAATTCTACATGGTGTCCCAAAACTGTTGTACTTTCTTGAAATGGGTAATTCCTGAGGTTATTTGAAGTAATTATTTCCTTTGCGAAAATATTCTCCGCGGCTTCTTTAAGGAGTTATTAACTCCTTTGCGTGGCGTTGGCATTGGACGAGCCGGAATTCGTCCGCTGGAGCCGCACTCTGATTGGCTCGTTTTTTTCGTTAATAACTCCTTACCAAAGCCGCGGAGAACATTTTCGCAAAGGAAAAAGTTAATTCAAATGACCCCGGAAATCACCTCTTTCAAGGAAGTACAACATTTTTCGGATATCCCGCATTTGTAGTATTTTCTATCACCGACCACACGCGTTACGAATTTTTAAAGTCAGTTAGTATTGCACCACACATTTCGGATTTTCCCTTTTACTGAAACGACGGGTTGCAGTCGTTATAGATTGTAGAGGAACGAAGCGTTTAATAGTAGTTAATTGTTTTAGCAACAAAAACTGTGGTTTTCTACGTCATCCACTGTTCTGTAGGATTACGAAAAATGAAATTGTATGCGCAGGCATTGATGGGCTGTATATAAATTGCAATACAACGAGTTAATGGCGTGTCGATAGGATTTTCACTTCTACCGAATTGACGAGTTGCAGTCGTTAGGGTATTATAGAGGAACGATGCTTTTAGTAATAGACAATTGTTTTAGCAACAAAACTGTAGGTTCTTATGCCAACCACTGCTCTGTAGAATTACGAAAACTAAAATTTGACGCGCGTGCATTTATTGGCAGTAAATAAATTGCAGTGCAAGGAGTTAATGGAGTGTCGATAGAGTGGAACAATTCGACGAGATTGAGTCGCCAAGCGGGAATTTCGGGGACGCAATTGCGTGATAGAAAATCATTCGACAGGCTAAATGGCGTGGCCTGGTAATCGCAGCGTTAATTAGCGGTTGTCACGAAATTTTCCGTCGGGTTCAGGCCAGGCCCGAGGCCAAACTCGCGCGCGGGTTTGTGTGTCGGGTCGGGTCGGGTCGGGTCGGGTCGGGTCGAATCGGCACGGCGGTTCTTCTGGAAGATGTGTCGGAGCGTGTTGGTTACCATGCGATGTGCCAGCTGGGATTGGTCGAGTTTGCCGGGCGAAAACGGGATCAATACTGGGAGGCTTTCGACACGGAGGCGTAGGCTGGCGTTCTCCACTCGACGAGAATCGGGACTACGGAGTCCCTGACCTTGCCAGCGACCTTAACCTTGCCAACACCCTTCGAACCACCGCGAGACTCGACGAATTTTCCGTCGGTGCACGATCCCCGTTCGTTTCCCCTGACTTCTCCTTTAATGTCCACGGTTTGTTTTCTTTTTTCGCGAACCGTTGCGGGACAGGCTCGACTCCTTTATCGGTCGCCATTGTCGTCATCGACGAAACGCCGGTTAACACGAATTCTCATGGCAATGCCAGGCCACTCCTGTACCGAGTGCTTGACATTTTGTTCGCAGCTCCTCGGTGTGTATTTTTTGCGATCGCGTTAATTGAGTTTTTCGCGGAGGTAATTACCGTGTAACGGGGTCACTGAATGTGACCCTTTCGAGATGGATTTTTTTTTCGACAAAGGCGTATTTATTTCGTATAGAACGAAACGAGAAACACCGCTCGCCGTTTATAAATCGGAAGAACGAGTTTCACGAATATTAAATTGCTCGACAAAGTTTTGTCGCTGTTAATTGTTTGCTTTATCTGAAAAATTACATTTCTCGCAACGATTCATTCATTTTTTAATCTGTCATATCGTGTCGGTAAAATGAGAAAAAAAAAAACAAACAAACCCTGAGAAAAGAAATTTACAAACCCTGACCAAAACTAACATCCTCGCAGTATTTTCAACGAAGTTTAAGTTTTTCATAATTAAAAGCTCAAATTTTCCAGTAAAATTTAATTTCCTTGTTAAGCTACCATTGTGCGTCGTGTAACCGTGTTATGTCACAAGAAGAGTGAATCAATCTTGATTAATGACATTATTATCTTAAAAGAGAATGAATCAATTTATTATCTTGAATAGAAGCTCGCTGTTTAATAATTGAGACAATAAAGTGGATAGTATGGTAAATTTCAAACTGTTTTGTTTGGTCGATTGCGCGAAGAAAAGGAAGAATTCGCAGGATCGACCGATCAGACAAGTCGAGCAACGATCACGGCGACAGCGCTCGTTTTTGCACAATTAAAATCGCATGCTGCAACCTTGAGCGACGCGCTATGGCCCGAACAACGTAATGAAATTTAACTGAGGTTGTTAAGGTCGATTCTATCGCTCCAGACTTATCGCTGCAACGACCAGCTGCTGTCTACGCGAAGTCGTTGCACACTTTGTTGTCAGCGAGCCGCTCGAGACGTTCAATTCAAAAATATCCTTTTCGACACGCAAACTAAATATTTATCACCAAACCGGCAACGTTCTCCGTGCACCATTTTTCATCAAACTTTGAGCGGAAAATATTATCATCGAGCTCGTAACGCTTTCTCCATCTCATTTTTAGGAATATTATTTCAGAATCGAACGGTCTCGTCGAATAATCTTCGGAGATCGAACACGTTCTTCGAATTTTCAATAAAAAGAGTATTCGTTGTTGAAATTGTTTTCTGAAACTCGTTTTTAAAAACACTTTGCGTCGGACATTCGCGGAGTTTCCCGAACTTTCGACGCAGGTACATTTGCCATGAAACTTTTAACGTTTTCTATAATCGTTGCTGCATTGAACCTAAGCGGAGATGGATCTGAGTGCCGTGGTGCACTGTTGGATGTTGCACTCGCACTAGAACGAAGCCGGTTATGATCGATCGTCGTACGTTTTAACGAGCCTCAACGAGGCGTCGTCAGCTGAACGGTCCTAGAAAATCAGCACGAATCGTAGCGTGCGCACTGACACAGAGAGAGAGCTATTAGAACCGTCTGCGATCGATTTCCGGGTGGCTGTGTTTGGTTACGTTATCAGTAGCGCCGGTGTTGAACTCTTCTTTTTTCGTCGAGATAACCGAGACCAGTTCCGCGCAACTTCCCGCGCACTTCCCGTTCGGCGAACAATCAGATATGTTCGGAATGCAAAGTGGCCCGGTTCGTTAGATACAGTGCGTCGTCTCGGGAGAAGCTATCCGATCGGACAAAATTTGGACACGCTAGCGAGAATTTCTATTTTGCATCGAAGTCGAGTGGTGGTGCAACAACACCGACAATAACAAGTGTGGTGACCATCGGTTTATAAATAATACGCGACGAAGGTTAAATTTACGTTATCGATTAATTCGATGCGAGATTTCACCTCGCGTTGAAGCTCCTAACACTTTAACAACACGAACGTTTACACGGCGTTTACAGCAGACGATAGAAGTCGCTGTAAAGAATTTTTTAAACGGTTCCCCTTACTTTTTGTCGACGATTTTATGGCAATTACGCGGCGTTCCGAGTTTCTGCACAGAGAGTCATCACGGGAGTAAAACAGTCTGCCAGTCGCGTGTATCTTGTGCACCAACTGTGCAAACATTTAACCTTGAAACATGCTCGCCGGAGAATTACGCATCCATTGGAAGCTCTTTCGGCTTTTCAAAAATGTAGCGGTTTAAATGGCAAACGATACGAAAAAGTGAGCGAGGAGTAGAAATTCCTTGTAGTACGCGGCGGAATTCGCGGCGAGCAGTAGAATAATTTATGGCAGTCTCCAGAATTGTCGCAAGATAGAGCTGAGATCATTATTGTAATTAGACTTCGCTTTTGATGCTGCAACCTTGTCAAATATAAACGAAATATACCACAGTTTGCAACCTCGAGTCTACGAGTGTCAAAAGCAGCCACAATGTTTCGCAGAACAATCTATTAAGAATGTCCGTTTATTTTGCACACCAGTTTAAAGTTTTCAGCACGTACCCGGTTTTCCTCGGAAGATATGAACCTCGAAACAATCCGAATTTTTAGGCTGAAAAACTGTAACATAACTTATGCATGCGCACAACTTATACGGATCTTTAAAACACATTGTTTAAATTTTCGTTACGAGCCCAAATAGAAAAGATGTGAAAAGTAACTTTTTAAATTTTTATTCATCATTCAGAGTAAACGCAATTTTTCAAAAATTTTCATTACATATCATATAGTAAACTGATCTGTCTAGCCTGGCAGAAAAACCGAGGTGGTTTGGTCCATTTATAAAACGGTTATTCAGATTGAAAGTGTGTGCCATGAATTGCGAGACTGACTGTACCTACGTATAATAAACCTGTAATAGTATTTATTGATCGAAACGCTTTACAGCTCGTTCATTCTACTTTACTTCTAACGAAAAATGCGAAATAAACAATCGAACGTTTCGAAAGCATTGAACTGAAACGGATCGTTGACAGCTAACAGATGTTCCACCCTCAAATTAGCGGATCACGATCGTGTTTTGGGGAAGGACGTGAACGGTTTCCGATCTAATCCGGTTTCTCTGACCAATTCGTCGGTCTCGAAAGTGTTAGGTTCGCGCGTGCGATCCCGCCGACCGGAAGTGGCGCGTGTGCAGATCGACGAAGCCAGCCGCGAGTTGCGAGTTGCTAGTCGGCCGTGCGATTCGCGAGTGATCCCGAATGATGCTCGCACGACACGCGACCTAGAGTGTGTTCGGACCCTCAGTCGCGGACAATCGGAACGATCGGTGGTCCACGTGGTAACCGGACGCTCTAGGATCACCGGCGAAGGAACATGGCATTGTTTTCCGGCGGCGGAGCAGCTGGCGGTGCTGCCGGCGGCGGAAACGGACAGCCGCCACCGGTCAGGACCGAGGACACTGTTGGCAGCATTCTGCCCACTAGACAGCGCAGCCTGAAGGACCGGCTACGGGAAGGCATCACCGGAGGATTCAGCTGGCAGTGAGTATCGCAATTCCTCGATCAATCCACATCTTTCAAACGTCGCGTTTCTCGAGGACGGTCATCATTCCGCGTACCATCAAATTCGGTGATAAGTCTATTGGACACGACGGATACAAAGCGCTCCCACAGCATTTAACTGGCAGTGAGCATCGCAATTTCTCGATTAATCATCTCTTAGATAGACCAGAGCTGCCGAATACGCTTATTAACGGGCAAGGGCGCCCACCGATGCCTGTGGGCACAGCTACGGGCAAGTCACTTAGCGGAGTGGGCCTACGCGGTAGGCCGTAACGCAACCGTAGCTTGCCACGTAGCTGTGGCAATTCATGTGACAAATAGCGTTGCCCGCAGGGGCGTGGCTTCGTGCTCGTCGTTCTGTGTATGTCCAGGGCAAGAAAATCGCTGCCCGTACGGGCAAACGCTGAACAGCTCTGGGATAGACGGTGCATTTGACCAAGACAATCTTTGTGAATTGTGTGATAAGTTTAGCTGGCGTTGAACGTCGCACAATCCTAAATTAATCCTTGTTCCAAAGAATAGACAATAGATTTGCTGAAGACAATTTTCTGTTGTACGGAGATCAATCGCGTGATATGTTTATTTGACTCGATAGATAAAGGGTATCTCCAGAAAATTTAATTGCCAGTGAGTATCGCGTTTCTGGAATTGATCCTCATTTTCGAAGAGCAAGCGGAGCTTTCGTCCAAGCCAATCATGCTTTTAATTTATACGTGTTCAGGATTACTCCCCACTTAGGAGGTATAAAAAGTTTGTCGCATATGATGGTAATAAAATTTTCACCGCGAGTTCTGTCTACTTTGAGTTAACACTTATGTCGACCGCACGAATCGCATGATAAATTTATCGAGATCGATAGATCAACTTTTTAGCGTGCAAGATTCGAATTCGCTCGGCAGCGCCATCGTCGGTGCAATTTTCCTTTGCGATGCACCGTGTGGTGAATTCATTGAGCTTGATGGACAAATATTGAGAGCAAGATTAAAATTCAATTGGCAACACCGTTTTTCAAGCGTAGTCTTTGTTCGTGGTGTCATAGGTTATAGGCGGACTTGCGAAATTGGATGAAAATTCAGAGACAACATCGTACTTTCAGATTAATTCTCTCGTTCGAAGAACAGAACCGAGCCACAAATTTGTCCACGGTGGTAAACATGATTGTAGAGTATATTGTGGATTCAATTGGCAGCGAGCGCCACGTATCCGGCGCGTAGTCTTCGCTCGCGAAGAATAGAACTCGTATGACGGAGCTTATCGTGTATGATGGAGAGGACTCTTTCAAGTGAATTTTCGATTCAACCGACAACAAGCACCATATTTCCACTTTAACACTTAGACTGCCACACTAGAAACCTCAAAAATTCCATAAAATCAAAGTAAGTTATTTAATGAAATAAAGATTGAAAAAAATTAAATGTATGATATTGAGTAATCCTCCAACTCTGTTGCATTTTATAGAAAATTCATTCTAAAATCTGGATAAATAATTTCGTCACCCACATATGGGTGACATGGCAGTCAACGTGTTAACGTGTTCGTTCGCAGAGAATAGAATTCTCAAGAATTTATCCAAGATGATAAACGCAGTCGAACGCTAGAACTAATAATTCCATTAAAATTGTCTCTTTCCAGATATTTTATGTTTCGACTCTCGAATATCTTTAACCCTCGGATTTCTGTGAATTCTAGGCCTATGCTGGAGTCATAGTTTTTTCTTCACTACAATTTTCTTCCGATATAAGGCGATGGCTCGGGACCGGCTTTCGTCGTATTTCGGATGAAGGAGCGGGGATAGCGATTTTCTTATTTCGAAATAGAAAGCGTCGTCTTATATCGGAAGAAAATTGTACATATTGATGGTCACTTGAGCTTATCCCCACCGCGACGGGCTACGAATGACTATGGTATAACATACGGAGAGTTATGGGAGAACCTTGTGTAAATGGTGTTTTTTAAGAATTTTTTTTGAAAAATGTAATGTGTAGATTGACTAAAAATTTGAGGTATCATTTATTAACGTTATAATGTAAACAAAAATATTTTTCAATGGTGCAATGGCGTCTTGAAAATTGCATCCTGGAAATGCGCAGTGCAGCGTACAGTGCACAAAAATGATCTGAAACAAAAAAATCAAAATGGAATCGTTAGTTTATGCAAGTACGCACAACATGACCTTCTTCTTTTATTAAAATTTGCAAAATTTCAAAAATGGCCATGTTTTGCAAAAAACGAATTTTCTGTTATGCACAATTGTTAATAACAATGTTTTAAATAAAAAATTTAAAAATCGGAGCTCGCTCTCTTGTGGCCAAGTATTTATAGAATATATATACCAAGTTTTGTAAAGATTGATTAACCAGTTTTCAGCTACGTTGCGAAATTTTACGTTTCGAGAAAAATGCGTTTAAAGTTTGAGTAACAGAAAAATCGTGAAAAATCTTAATTAATTTTAACTTGCCACGGTTTTTTGCTAATCTGCGATTCCAGGGCCATAAAACAGATCTTCCTCTTTCTCAAAAAGTTGTACTTCAGCCGTTTTTTCTTCTCTTCACTCCGCCCATTACAACCGTTCACTTTATTTTGACAATAACGTACAAGAACATCTCTGATCACTTCCTAACTTTTTTGATCGTATTCCTGAGGAAATTTCCTATCGATTTAACCAAAAAAAGAAGAAAATGCTCAAAAATTTCATTTTACACAAGGTTCTCCTCTCAATAAAAATATGGTTAAGTGACACGATAAATGACTGAAACCGTAAAGATACCCTATTGGAAAATCATTAAAAGCTAGATCACCAACGCGCTCCTTTAAAGATGAAGCGTTGATCGAGTCGGATGTTATTTTTCCGTTGCAACGGTGGATTTTGTTCGTTACGAATGACCGCACGGAGAAACAGAGAAGAGAAAGCGAATTTTCGGAAAACATTTGATTGCCATCGGTAACGCCGGTGCATTGTTTCACTCCGGCCGCGGAAAAATGATCGCCGGAGTTATAAGCATTTTTTGTATCCGCAAACATTTGTCCATAGATCTGTTTCGCCGGGGGAGTCGTATTTTATCGAGTATCGTTTACAAAACCCCTTTTTTCCCGCGGAATTTTGAATATCAAATTGCGCGGCATAAATGCCGTTCCACCGAAGGCGGCGGCCGATTTTTCTCTCGCGAATCGCGTTTTCGTTTTTTTCCGGGAGATTTAGCCTTTCGCTCGGTCAGGAGAGCCGCGTCTACCGGTCTCATTAGCAAACCTAATTCCGCGACCTATGAACCACTAGCTTCCTATTGCGCAGTAGCTCAGGTGACCATGGTTACTTTTCAATTGAGATTCACATAATTGTTTAGAAGTGTCCCTGTATTGTTTACAACCTTGGAGAGGGGGTGATTCCACATGAGAAAAAAGTCAAAATATGGAATCAATTATGGTTTCTAGCATTTTAATGTTACTTGCTCCCCTAATCTAATTTTATCGTCAAGAAATATTTTAAATACTATTTAACGCAAAGTTCAAATACTTTCTTTTGTGTTTCAGATAATCCAAAAAAAAAATATTTTATTTTACGTTTTAGATTATCAAAATAAAAATACCATATTTTATGTTTTAGATTATACAAATAAAAATATTCTATTTTATGTTTCAGATTATCAAAATAAAAATATCCTATTTTATGTTTTAAATTATCAAAATAAAAATATCCTATGTAAAAGTAAAAATATTTTATTTGCGGAAATTTTACCATTTATTTCGAGTAGTATTTTGTTTGAATTGTAGAACAACGATTATTTAAAATAGTATTTGAAATATTTCTCCCGAAAATTTTACCCGGCACAGATTTGCGGAAACGAAGTAAACAGTCAACAATTTTTTCCGAGTAAACTCGGGACCGCGCGTTCTCGGATCACATCGATCGCGGGCAAATATTTTTCCGTTGCCGGGAAAACATTCGCACCCAGCCGTAATGGAAACACGATGCACGGATCCCCACAGTTGCGATGCAATATCGTTCAATTTAATTACTGGCGGCAATAATTCAAGCATTATCGTCGGGTCAGTGTTTCGGAGTGCGCCGCGCAATCAGTAGATGGCAGCCGCAGTTGAACTGCTCGAGGCCATCCTCGAGACGGCCACGAGAATTTCTGGCCTGAACGAAGACCATAAAAGTTCATGTCTTTTTGAAAAATTTAGGAGTTCCATGCAAGAGGGAGCTAGGGTTAGGGACTCAATCACTGTGGGGGTACCAAATACTGTGCCTATATTAATTATACTTATTTTTAAAGCAATATTAAGAAAGAGATATGTATTAAATTTCTTAAATTTTTTGCTATTAAAATCAGTTAACATATTGTTGACGGAACACGGATAAATCCGTTTTTTTAGACTGCTCGTGGTTTGCGGGACACGTAAAAATCCGTTTTCATTGTCTGCTGGTGGAAGTCGGGTCTTTGTGACAGTTCCACCACACACATACTTGTTATATGTATAGACATACTACTTTTGTTATTTATAGCGTTATTTTAAAGTTATACCTATTTCTAAAAATGTCTAATTTCTTACGTGGTGGCTAAAATATCGTCCGTGCCAGGCTCAAGGCCACGCACGAAATGTCCCGTAAACAATGTGCTTATATATATGTTATATATCTATTTTGTAATATTCATTATGCTTTTAAAATAATTATAATGAACATACCACAGGCACAGTAATGTACCTTACCCTATGCCACAACAGTAGTTCTGTGGTACACTATGGCTTTTATGAAAAATAATCTTTCAGTATGTCTCGTGAGTAAGACCACCATTTTTTAATTCAAACTTATTAAGTAGTGTATCTGGAAAAATATTTTATTTTTTATTTGTTTTAATATTTTTCTGTATGCTTATGCTGTTTGCAATTCAAGGTTATGTGTGCGAAGTAAGAAAATTCAAGAAACATTCCAAGTAGTTAAAAAATACCAAAACTCGTTTTTTACATGCATCGTACTGTTAAACAGGACCTCGGCTTTACTAGAATAGATGCATATCTTTTCGACGTCAATTGCCATAAGCTAATTAGATAAAACCTTTATTCTCATCAATATTCACAGTTTTGTAATAATGCCATAAAAGGTGTACTTTTTTCCTGCCTGCCAAGAGCATCATCGTCATCATCATTATACTTCGTTGCGTATTGTTCGAACGTCGCGAAGAATTTATGCTGCGATCGCTAATTGATGACGCAGATCGGTGTAATTGGTAATTAGCCACGGCAATGGCCGTTCTCAGACTTTATTTTCCAAATGACTACTTTGTCGTGATGTTTGATGGAAGGATATTACGCAGAAAACACTATACACTACTCTTACACATTACACCATTATTTAGCGTATTCCTGATCGTTATGTAAAATAAAATTTTTTTATAAAACGTTTGCAGCTCGTTGCAACTTTGACCGATTTTTATTAAATTTTCAGAATATGTATAATTGATACAGATCTACAAAACGTACTTTCCAAATTTTCAAAATGAGCACATGAAAAATGTTGCAAAATACAACTTTTAGTACTTTCTCTGCAATTCCGACCAACTGCAATTTTTTTCGAAAGTCGTTTCCACGTTACGTAGCAAACCAATTGTTCTAACTTCTCAAAAAATAAATCCAAAAAGTATGATCCAATATTAAAAAAGTTATGCGATTTTGAAGAGTGTCCGAATAATATTGATGAGAGTCACCGTGTGTCTATGAAAGTATAGGTCGGTAAGAATGAAATATCGATGAGTAGGGGTTGTCGGTGAAGACATATGTCGATGAAATAGCCTCGATGTAAACATTGTCGAGAAAGTCTGTGTCGGTGTTGTCATACGAACCCGTCGAGAATACCGTGTCTACTAATCGTTAGAGACCCCGCAAGAAACTCGAATTCGTTCACCCTCTCGCGGAGGGTAAAGCCGCTCGGAGTTAATGCAATAAAGCCGGCCTAATGAGCTCAGCTGCGAAAGAACCGGGCAAGTTGCGAGGGGTTGAAAGTATTCCCGGAGAAATTCTGGACAAGTTGTTTCGATAGCTCGGCAGTTCCGGTGTCAAACGATCGTTTCCTCGGGCAGTTTTCGGCAAGGACCGAGAGCGAATAGAGTGGGACGGGTAGAGCCGGTCGAACAAATCGGTCGGGTCGATCGATGTGCGTGGCAACTGCGCCCCGAGCCTGGCCTCAGAAAGCACGAGCCGAGCGTGCTTCCGATAATTTAATCAAGAAAGTTCGGTCGGCTCGCGTGTCAGTCCCGCGAGCTGTCCGAGTTATCTCGATCCCGCTGAAAGAACTCGGCTCTCCTCCCTTCTAAATGGAGCCCCGAGGCCGCCATCGCATCCCCGAGCCGCCGTCCTTCCCTAATTCCAGCTTCGTGTCGTTCGTTACCACCGAGCAAAGCCAGCAGTCGTTGCCTCCCTTCAACGAGCTGCCAACTTTTCTTTCCGCCACGTCGCGTTTTCTTTCCTCCCTTCCTCCCTCTCTTCCTCCCTACCTCCCTCCCTCCCTCCCTCCCTCCCTCTCTCCCTTCCTTCCTTCCTTCCTTCCTTCCTTCCTTCCTTCCTTCCTTCCTTCCTTCCTTCCTTCCTTCCTTCCTTCCTTCCTTCCTTCCTTCCTTCCTTCCTTCCTTCCTTCCTTCCTTCCTTCCTTCCTTCCTTCCTTCCTTCCTCCGTCGTCCTCCGTTCACTTCTGCTACTCTCCCGCTGTTCCGAAGTCGCTCGTAAAAGGATCCGATCGCCTCGATCTACTTCACGGAACTCGCAACTGGGACTGCGTTTAATTCCCGGCGACACGGGACCCATTGTGACCCGAAATGGAACGTCGAGAGCGTTTCCCGGCTCCGCGATCGAAATTTCATGGTGGCTCTCCGCGGGGAACCTTTTCTAGGGCCGCTGGCCCGCTACTCCAATTACTATGGCGTTGTCCTTAATAGATTGTAATATTTATACAGGGCGTTTTAGGATATTCAGGTAGATACTGAATGTTGCAACTCGTACTGGTATTAAAACGATTTAATATAACGAAGGTGTCGGTGAGAAAAGGCGCGCGGAATCGACAGGTCGGAAACGTAACGCGATGTGTCTACGCCGAACATCAGTAGCTTTCTGAGTTTTTCTGCTTCCTGACAGCGCGTTAATAAGGTCCCCGAAAACCGTTAAAATAAGGGGAGGTTCTCCACTCCCACAAGGGCTCCAAAAATTCCAACGTTTCCACGCACCATGGTCGCTACAGTGTTAAAAAATGAAACCATTAAATGTTTATACGGTAAGGAAAATCGAGGAAAGTTGACACAATGAAATTACCTGGACACTGTGTATATGTAGCACGTCTTTCGGCTACATATTTAATGTTCGTTAGTTAACTATTTACGTCTATGTACGCAGAATATGTGTATGTACGGAATTTATGTCTATGCACGCAGGCGTGGATTGCTGCGTAATATAGATTTTGGTGTAACCGATAATGCAAGGTGTCTGGTCTAGGTAAAGGGTATATCTTTGTAATATGAAAATTTCTCTCCGTGTTTTCTTCTGTGAGATTCTAGAGCCTTCTTCAAGTTCACGAACTGTTGAGCAACTGGGGCATGTTTCAAAACTCTATTTTTGGCTGATATGAACGACTCCATCGTCGAAATGAACTTGAAGCCATGATCCTTGATTACCAGCCTAATCTGGTCAAGGGTGGCAAGCGAAAGTCCTGAGGCATTGTGGGGGAACCCTTCTATGATGTAACATGATGTAATCCAAAAACTTAGCTCTCACGTCTTGGCGTGGCTTGATCCATGGTTGCCATTTGTCCAGTTGCGGTACTATCGGATCAAGTCTTATTTGTCCTTTGTCCGAAAAGGTTCTCTATTCGATGTATCGCACATATTGTTTTCCATCTTTTCTCTAAGTAACTCTTTCACCATTACCATTAGTCGTGACATGGCAATGAATATGAATTGATCTGATGTGGGTGCATCTACGGCCTTTTTGTGAAATTCTTTCCCTTCAGGCGTAGGAGTCAGGTCTAGGGTAAGGGACTCAATTACTGTGAGGGTATCAATTACTGTGCTTGTATTAATTATACGAAATTTTGTAGCATAATGAATATTAAAGAAAGAGATATATAACATATACAGCGTGTCCCACGACTTTTGTCCGCTTGAATATCTTGATTTATTTCAAACAATACGAGAAAATGTTACGTACAGAAGTTTAGGGTTTAAGAAACAACAAAATATGGTATAAATGATATTCTTGCAAGTGGAGGAGTAAAGAAGATATACAGGTCACATTTGTTTTTTTTTTTTAATGGAATGTCCAATTTTTTATGCTGGATTTCGATAGATTGGCGTATTCTGAGTATAAAAGTACTAAAGCGTATTTGTCCTAAAACTTACCGTTACTGAGATATTTGATTGTTTTCATGAAGAATGTTCGAATGATCTGCAGCGATGCAACGTTATAGTCTTTGAACTGTTGCGTCTCTTACACGTCTTATTGATGGAACGTCTATTGTAGCACACGCTGCAATAATTCGTTGCTTCATATCTTCCGGAGTAGTTGGTGCATCTCGATACACAATATTTTTCAATGTTCCCCGCAAGAAAAAATCTAGGGTTGTTAAATCTGGACTTGGTGCTGGCCAGCAAATAATGCCACCGCGTCCTACCCATCGATTTCGGAATATTTCATTAAGTGTATTTCTCACTCTTCGAGCGTAGTGTGATACCACATTGTCTGACGAACGCTTAATGGCACGTTTTCTAATAAATTTGGCAATGTATTTCTTAAGAACGTATCATATTTTTGACCAGTAAAAGTGCCGTCAATGAAATAAGGCCCAATTATTTGTTGCCCTATGATTCCACACCACACATTAATGGACCAGCGTCTTTGATGATCAATTTCTCGTAGCCAGTGAGAACTTTGTACTGACCACTAATGCGAGTTATGTAAATTAACACGCCCAGTGCTGGTAAAAGTAGCCTCATCGGTAAATAGTATTAAAAAGAATAAAAGTGGATTGATTTGTAGCTGCTCTTGAGTCCATCCACAAAATCTAACACGATTTACATAATCCATGTCATGTAATTTCTGGTGAAGGCTAACGTGGTACGGATGATATTTGTGACGAGTGAGAATTCGTGATGCACTACTTTTGCTGACTTCAGATTCGCGCTGAATCTGACGTACACTGATATGAGGATTATGATGTACCATTGCATCAACATTCATTTCAGTATCTTCATCGCTACATACAGGCTTTTCACGATTCATCTTACGAACAGCGAGAATTCCAGTTTCTTTTCATTTATTACACAATCTTTCAAAAATCTTTTGCGAAGGGCATATGCGATTTGGACATCTTTTACCGTACAAATTTCGAGCCACAATTGCGTTTCTCTTACTTTTTCCATAAATTAGAAGCGTCTCAAATTGTTCTTCGAATGAAAATTTTATATTGACTATCTTATCTTCACTAACTGAAAAGCTGACTGACACTGAGAGACGTCGAAAGCCTACCAATGTTTACATTTAACGTAGTGAGCATATCCTTGAATACGTTCCATAATGAAAGTAATAGAATGAAAACAGTCACATATCTCAGCAACAGTAAGTATTAGGATAAATACACTTTAGTACTTTTATACTCAGAATACGCCAATCTATCGAAATCGAGCATAGAAAATTGGACCTCTATATCTTCTCTATGAATATCTCTTTTTAATGTTCATTATGCTTTAAAAATAAGTATAATTATTGTAAGCACAGTAACTGGTATCCCCACAGTAATTGGGTCCCTTACCCTATTCCTTCCTAACGGAAGATACCGCAGCCCGACCATTTTACGATCTGCGGGACAACTTCATGGGACCCGTAAACTCTCGGCCCACTCAGAAGCAATGTCAAGCCGAATAGATACCCTTATCCGCAATATGTCGGAAGCTGTCGCGAGCCATCGTTTTATATCGAAGGAAAACTTTACTCCCTCGTCATTTCGACTCGCTGTGCGTCGCAAGGCCGCCTAACTATCAGCGCCGTTAATAATAATCCATCGAAACTTTTTCCTTGTCGCGCGAGTGGATACACATCTCGGTGTTCCAGGGGCCGATGGGAATGCGTGCCTGCGTGTATGTTCCACGAGCGGAGCCGAGACGAAACTTTCGTTCCGAACGATAACGAGATTTAGTCGCCGTGGAAAATATTTGCCCATCCGACGAAACCAGTTAATTTTCCGTCGACGGCGGTCGCTCGTATTGATCTCGATAGGTATGTTTCGACGGGCGGACGTGGCCGCGTATCGATACATCGACTGCGCAGAATATGGAACGAGGGGTGGCTGGTCTATAGACGGGGCGGCCTCTAGTTCGTCGAATTGTGTCACAGAGGGCACAGACGGGCGGCAAACACGGACACAGGGGAGCACGCACGCACGCACACACACATACAGAGGTCGCGTCGTCGTCGAACCGACGTCATTTCGCCTGAAGGTGACGGTCACCGTTTCCAATTTTCATTCTACCGCCCCTCTACCTGTAACGGATCCGAAAATGACGCGTGTCCCGAGAACCGAGCTGTAACAACACGCCGGATGACGAACCGCGACGCCCGCGAAAAAACACCGTAGGTTGCCGGGGGGAAGGGGGGGGGGGCGAAGGGAGGGAAATGACAGACAGCTCGAAGCGTCGTTTACCGCGGAATAATTATCCGATGGCCCAGTTTCGGGAGCTCATGTATCTAGGCGAGTTCCTCTGTATCCGATTCCGGGGCGACGTCTTCCGTGAACTGTTCCGGAAATCGTTGGGAACATGATTCTCGCGCGCCCCACACCCTCCGTTACAGTTTCGAACCTAAACGACACTCTGCTACGACACCGAGCGGACTAATATTTTGTTCAACGAAATTCTTCAAACGTGTCGTCTTCAAATTTTGCAGTCTTATTCGCGCGTGTCTCTGGTACACACGGATCAGCGTTTTTCTCGTAGACAGTAAGTATCTCGAAAGAATGGAAAAGGAAGATGCTACAGTATATTTTACTGGCAACACGCTAACTTATGTAAATTTTTTGTATTTACATTATTGTTACGCTACAGTTTAGTTACGAAGAGCTCTCGTCACATCACTTGCATCATTGATATCTCGAATGCGTTGGTAGGAGTTTTTCGTCTTCGAGGTGATCGCAGAGGTCCCTTTCATTCCGACTCTTTCTCGCAAATTCAGAAACGTTTGAATACCTTCTGGGCAGTGGTCCGATGCATGTGTGCGTGTTCACTGAAATACGACCGTGGAATCGATACGCGCACCTGGAGGAATTGTGTCCGACGGTATCCGATGAACATGTTCGGATTCGGTGCACGATGCATGCGCACGGACGTCTTCGCGCACAATGGCCAGGATGGTCCCTTTGTTTTCGATTGGCCCAGAAGCTACGCGGACCGATGTATCCGTCGCCGTCGTTGTTCGACGCTGTGCGTGGCCTTGATCGTCGCCGGCCCACGAATCTAGGCCTTGTTCCTCATTCGGCATGCGACCAGCGAACAATGAGCTACCCCTATATCGGTAATCGATCGGCATTCGGTCGCCGGCGAACACTTTTTCATCGTTAAAGCGGAAGTCCCCCGAACCATTTCGGAAATTGACGTGATGTCTGCGTAGCTCTCGTTATTAGTCCTACAATGTGGTCCCGATATAGTACAGTCACTCACACTAATATTCGGACACTTTAGCAATCGTTGAAGTTTATACATTTTTTGTGCGTTTATCCGTTAAATGCATTTTTTAAAAATACTCTAAGAATCTAGAATGATGAGATCATTTCTTTAGAACTTTCATTGAAATAAAAGTTGTAACTATGCAATGTGATCTGTTCATTATATTATATTTGGGGACGACACTCTGTGCGTGACGATTTCTGTGCCTGTATTAATAATACTTCTTTTTAAAGCATAACGAATATTAAAAAAGAGATATTACATTTTTTTCATTAAAATCAGTTAACCCCTTAACTTGTACGCTCGAGTTAATTCGAGCGCGCTAAACAGGCCAAACTGTGCACACTCGAGATAATTCGTGCGACGTTGTATTTTATGCTGCTATAATTTTTCACACTCGAATATAATCGAGAATTGAAAATAACAATGTGAAAGCAAAGAAAAAAAATCGTTTTATTGATATTTGTCATTTACATGGGATTGTAAGAAATAACACTTATTTATGCAAGAATAAAATATAGCCTTTTTCCATGGAACAAAAGCGCAGTATATCAAAAATTGATTTTTTTCCGGTTTTTTAAAAAACAACTGTGCGTTAAGGAGTTAATATACATGTTATTGTACATGTCGTTTTTAATATTTACTATGTTTTAAAAATAAGCATAATTCATTTAGGCACAGTAACTGGAACCCCCACAGTAGTTTGGTCCCTTACCCTAACTTATCTTTACGAAAAACCGTAGGAATACAAAGGTCTAAATGTCCAAGGTGCTTAGGAATGCAAAGGGTCGCGTCACGTCTTATGAATACAAAGGGTCGCAGTTTTTGTAGGTCATGGGAATGCAGAGGGTTATAATTCCAAGTGTCATTGGAACGTATCAGTTCTAAGGATCATGTCAGTACAAAGATCACCGTTTCAAGGGTCTTAGGTATACGCGGACCCTGTTGAAGGGCTTTAAGAGTACGTATAAAGGGTTCCATCTCCAATGGTCTTATGATTACAGATAACTCTTTGGAATCTGGGGGATTCAAGGGGCTATAATACTAAGTGTCTTAGGAATGCAAATGACTGCGATTTTGTGGGTTATGATTAGGGTACTTGTCCCTTTTAGCGAAATCGCCCCTATTAACGTGCTTTCGTTTCTAACACTAAACCTACCACGTTCAAAATGACCGATTTTCTATTTCACAATTATTGAAATTATAAAAACGTTTTCATAGGATATTACTGAATTGACTTCTTTATTTAAGCAGATATTATAATAAAAATCGTACAAGGTTTAAGTAAATTCTATCTTCTCCCTTCTATAAGACGTTTCACTTTTATATGTTTTGTGCTTGGTAGGTTTAGTGTTAAATAACAAGTAAAAATTAACTTGGAGACATAAACAGGGAAGCTATTTTTTCTAATAGAATTGAACTATTAATGTGTATGTTAGAAAAGCGAATTGCAGTTTTCAACTCTCGAAGTACAATATTAAACATTCGAATTTTTCCAAAGATGCACATTACAGATTACACTTTCAATAGTTTTACCTAAATACCATGTCAGAAAAGCTAAGGAACGTTCATTTAACGAAACTAAATAAATAGATAATTAACGTAACTTGCACTATACAAGCTATGGATTATATCATAAAACTTTTTTCTGAAAAACAACAGTGAAATAAGCAGTTTTTAAACGTTCTTGTGTTTTTTAAAGCTAGCCTAGTTATGATAATGTAAGGACCATATATTTCCGAAAATTCGAAGAATACATAGGGCTCGAAGGTGCATCGCCAGATGACAAATTGTCGAAACACACCATCGAAAAATAACGAACCAGCCTGTTCATTGTATCGATACGCTAATTAGTTGACAGTTTTATCGATTTGTCATTAGTGGGAGCGATTTCCGTGGCCTGTATACATTGACCCATTAAATTACGACTGCATCGCTCACCATATAGTTGTACCGAGCAAGCAAAGGAAAGATAGACAGGAAGAGAAGAGTGCAGAGAAGGGTGGTTAAAGTGAGATCAAGATTGATCGTTCACCGGTGAAAAATTGGTTGGCCTATCGGGAAACCTGCCTTCCCTTTTATTCGCTAATAAATGCAATTATTGTTCGGCTTTCGCCGGCGAGCCAACAGGTTCACGGCGGATTATTATTTCCCCGGTGCGCGCCGTTGCCATTTTCCTCGTCCATTATGCCACGCGCATTGTGCCCGTCGAGATAATTTCGTTGCGCCGAGAAATTTCCACGCGAATCTTTAAAGAAGCTTCTTTGCAGGCGGCCGGGAGGACACGATGGTTTATGTCAAGTTTCTCAAGCAAAGTAATTTCCTGACAGGTTCGCTTAAAGCGCGCCGCGATTCGCGCGGCCCGTTAATTGCTCGGGGAACAAAAAGGGACAGACGATTTTCGCAGTCCTCTCTGATATTCCATTCCCTCGTCCTGCTGCGCCGCGGCTCACGGTTTCATTTTCCCTTCTGCAAACATTCGGCGTTAATTGCCCCGTTTCTTGCGGGAACCTGAACGACCTTAAATAGATCGCGCCACTTACGGCTCGCCTGATGAAACCAGTGTCGAATTAATTTTTTCCTTGACACCCGTGCACGATCGCGGGGCACAGAAACAATATTTCGAGTTAATGGAAACTAAATGGCCCTTTTTTACAGAGCGAGCGATTGCCCGGAGCCTAAAATTGTAAGTCCTTCCTTCCTCTTATCGATGTTTCCAGTGAATCGAGGACGAATTAAAACTGCATTCAATTTGATTAAATCTCGCATTTTACAACTTCGCGAAGACTTTTATATGGCACAAGCCCATCAAGTTTATCGGTGTATTACTTCGCTATCGTGGGGCCCATCGTTTCAAGGTCCTTCTTCGCTTACGTTCTCCATTTATTGGTTTCTCGGAAAATCTGTGCGTTGCTCCCCCCACTCTGTTCTCTCCCAGTTTATTTTTTGTACGTTCTACGTTACTTTAAATGTACGCGTGATCTCATTCACGCGATCTATCCCTTATACAGTCGGAAACAGCCAGGATCGTACACTATACAGGCTGTCCCAGTTGAAGAGACTTCAAGGTGACCTTCCATCATTTTTATACGGAACTGTATGTTTATATTTAGGTAAGCGTGTAGTTCGTTTCGAGGTGATTTCATTGACTTATAATACGTCGGCCTTTGAAGGTCGTTCATCGCCGTTGGAAGCTTACCATCGTTAAATGTTTTTGAAGTTGTTCGTCGTGTGTTATTTTGAAAATCACCATCCCCTGTCGGGAAAAGGGTGCATCGATGCAACGAGTGCTTCGTTCATCATATTTTTCTGCTACGATTTTTTTTCCATGGAGTGAAAGAGAAAGTCGTTAAACGACCATCACCTGTATAAAGGACGTTGACCCCCCCTGAACGACCCTGACTCCCGTAAATGGCCGACTAGAGATTCGGTCCAACCTCTCCCCGCCTTGTAAATTATCCGCTGCTCGACTTTCTGCCTTCAATTTCTTTCTCCGTCTGTCTGTCAGGTCGCTCTCTTTCTGTACCACCGCGTCCTTTTATCGCTCGATCTGCATACGTTTCCAGCGGAATCGCTGTCAGCACAATACCGAGAGGCTTTATGGCGTTTGATATATTTTTTTTTTCTGCCTCGAACTGGGGTCTTGGACCCCAGGGCAAACGTAAATCACAGCGAATTAGCCTCGACGCGCGGAGAATGCCGGCTACAGCGAGACGTCTTGTCGAGCCGAGCCGAGCCGAGCCGGGCCGAGCCGGGCCGACCCGAGCCGAGCGCGATGGAAGATACGAGAGATTCGGATTTGAGGGGCTTCGTCTTGCTCCATTTGTCAGCGTACTTTTTTTCCAAAGCACTGCTGCGGGTACCTACGTACAAATCGGTTTCATATGTTCTTTGATCCCTATTGTGCACACTCGTGTGGCACAAGAAACGCTATCTTTTTAATGTTTGTTAACCCCTTGCCCTACAACATCGAGTCAGAATCGTGATGAAGATTCTGAACAGAGTCTAGTAAATATGTACAGTGACTCCCATAAATATTCGGACACCAGGTATAACTAACTTTATGATTTAATAATTCGTTTGTTGATAAAGCAATCGCCCTGGAAATTGTTTCTAGCAATAAAACATTTATTAAGGATGATAAACATATATAATTTATTTGAAAAATATATATACGTTTCATAATAAAAATTATTAAACGAAATAATGGACCATTTGTGGCTCACAAAAATATTCGGACACGTATTATATTTCTCTGGCAATCACCTTCTGGGGACGCGATATTCCAAGGACGGGAAAACGTTTGTTTACAAACAGAATCTCGTGGACCATTAGATGTCCATGCCACCTCACTACTGTCAGTAGTAAACGTGAATTCGTTCAAAATGGGTCGCAAAGGAAAGAATACGAGTTTCGATGTGTGGCAGCTTGTAATTTTTCATCGAGAAAAAGGAAAAACCTATCGCGAAATTAGTGCAATGCTTCGTATAAGTAAGAGTACTGCTGCAGATATCTGTCGACGATTTTATATTGAGAATCGCATTGATTCTATTCCGCAAACTGGAAGACCAAGTCTCTTATGTACGAGGGAGAAAAGCAAAATTATTCGGAAAGTGAAAAAAAATCCGCGCTTAAGTGCTCCAAAACTAGTTAGTGAGCTATTAGGAGAAAGCTCCAAGAATGTTTCAGCCGAAACAGTTCGGAGAGTGCTGAGGCAAGCTGGTTACAATGGAAGAGTAGCTAGAAAGAAACCATTTATCAACGAAAAGAATATTGATAAACGAAAAACCCTTGCAAGAGAGCTAATTTCTAAGGATGAGACATGGTGGAAGGATGTCATATTTGCTGGTGAAAGCAAATTCAATCTGTACAATTCCGACGGAAGAACTATGGTGTAGCGGAAAGCGAATAAAGAGTTTAATTTTGAAAATACAAGAGGTACAGTGAAACACGGCGGAGGCAGCGTAATGGTCTGGGGTTGCATTTGGTCATATGGAGTCGGTAACCTAGTTTTTATTGACGGTATCATGGACAAAAATCATTATTTAAATATACTCAAAAATAATTTAATTCAAAGTGCTGAAAAAATGGGGCTTAATAATACTTTTAAGTTTTACCAAGACAACGACCCCAAGCACAAGTCACGTATTGTGCAAGAATTTTTATTATACCGCTGCCCCAAAATTCTTCATTCGCCGCCCCAATCACCGGACCTTAATCCTATCGAGAATTTATGGGATGAATTGGATAGAAAAATTCGAAAAACCCCAATTACATCGATAGCTAAATTAAAACAAAGACTTGCAACTGAGTGGTCGAATATAACTGTTGAATATTTTTAAAAAATTACAAACAGTATGCCAAACAGATTAAGACATGTTCTTAAACAAAATGGTTATGCCACGAAGTATTAAACAAATTTTGTAATGCTAAATTACATTATCTAAATTGAAAAATTAATATTGTCCGAATATTTTTGTGAGCCAAAAATGGTACATCATTTCTCTTACTAATTTTTATTATGGAATTTATGTATATTTTTCAAATAAATTATCTATGTTTATCAACATTAATAAATCTTTTATTGCTAGAAACAATTCCCGGGACGATTCCTTTATTAACAAAGGAATTATCAAGTCGTAAAGTTAGTTATAGCTAGTGTCCGAATATTTTTGGGAGTCACTGTATGTTATTAGTACACTGCGGATCTTTATGCAAAATAAAAATTTTCTACCTGAATTGCAACAGACTGGAGTGAAATAGACATTTATTTTCTATCTTAATGTGTTTAATAGGTTGAAACTAATATAACAGTCTTTTAACATTTTTCTAATGTCTTTACTGTTTTAAAATACGCCTACCCATTTTGACCTAAATGCATAAAATCCACAGTCTAGTTATTAGTGTTATTAATTTCCTTTACAACGAAATAGAATTTTATTTTGTTGTAGTCGGAGAAAACATAGGCATAAAATAAATGTAAATTTTCTTTTTTTTCTACGAAATTCTGAACGATGAATTAATTTCTAATCACTATAATTACAAAATAAATATGTAGTAGTGCAAGGGGTTAGCCCAAATTTTTGTCAAATCTGAATAGAACTCGTATGTCGTGCGAAAGATTATAAACATGTATATTAAGATCGAGGTTGAAACAATTACAAAAAAAGTCTACAGAAATTCTTTAGTAACAATGGGATGGTGGTAGAGTAGATACTAACGATAAAGCGAGACTTGAAAAATATAAATAACAAAAGTATAACCTTGAAGTAACGGCAATGTTGTAGATAACGAAATAATATATCTAAAGAAGCGATACAATTGAATTTCCTATTGTATCGTAATCTCTCAAGTGCCTTTTTAAATACAAGTCTCACAATAAGTGCTTGCTTCGGAACGATGATCGATAAATCAAAAGTTTGTTTATTGTTCTTTAACAAAAGTCTTAAATACAATGAATACGATCAAGATTCACTGGTATTGATGATAATAGCTATTGAACAGTAGAGTGTCCGATAGCGGATGAAAGGTTGGAGCTTTCCAATCTTTGATACGGCATTTTATCCGTGCGTTAGAAAGTCACGTTTACTACGACATTGCATCATGCCACTACTAGCTTGCGCTTTTGAGTTCTCTGTTTGTTTGAGAAATGTAACATAAACGTATCGTTCTGAAGATATAATACCGGAAATGACACGTGAGATTTTCATTTATCTCAAGCAAAAATAAATTACTTTTTAATAACACGGACGTCTAGAGAAATGAGTTGTTTAAGCAGACCGAGTTTTCTATGAAAGTGCTACTTTATGCACAGTGCTTCCAAAATATCACTTTTGCCTTCAACTCTTTGGCGATCTCGCGTATTGGGACTATTTTCAGGAAAACTAATAGACATAAAACTATCAAATTTTTCAGATTCATTAACGCGCCCTTTGATTCATTAACACGCACTTTCCATTTTTCTACGGTTAAGATATTGAGTTTATAATAAAGTTATAGTAGTTCCACGTACACTTGTATTGCTAATTTATGAGCCGGTATACAGGCAATTGTTGTGAATTTTTTCAGCAAGATTACTAAGCACACAAATTCCATGCTTTGCACATACCGTCGGGGACAAAAATAAGAGGACAGTTAGTGGAAACAGGTAAAAATGTATTTTATCGAATTAACATGACTGTTATAAATTTAAGTTTTATTTTATTATTTGTAAAATATATTTTATTATTATTAGTGAATAATTGAAGATTATATTTGCACCATAACGAAAATGATAGCTATTTATCAGGAGACAAAAATAAGTGGACACTCTATGCGTAATAAATGGAACACATAACAAAATTAATATTTGGTATTGCCACCTATTGCTTGTATTACTGCTTCCAGACGCTGAGGAATACTTTGTATTAACTTTTCAATATAATCGTTTTTTCATATTCAGACTGTAACCTTTTGAAAAAATCTACCGTATTATTGCGCTGGGCGAATGGAACTTTTGCGTCCAGTAAAAAACCATAAACTCTCGATAGGATTCAAGTCAGGGCTCTGGGCCGGCCATTCAAGCAATTTAATATTGGAATTCTTAAAAAATTTTTTAGTTTTCTTAGTAGTGTGCTTAGGGTCATTGTCTTAATAAATGATCTTTTATACGCTACATGTTTTTTCTCCAGACTTTGTGGTTCTTTTTTAATTGCCGCAACTCAAATTTACTTTTGTCGCTCCAAATTATATTTCTCCAGAATGCTAGTGGCATATTTACATATGTTTTTGCAAACGCTAAACGTTTTCTCATATTTCTTTTATTTATATGTGGCTTACGTTCAGCTTTGCAGCATTCAGAACCAGCTTCGTGCAGTCTCCGTTTTATTATTTTGTTGAAACATTTACTTCCACTATTTCTGCAATATTTCTATGCCGCAATCGTTGGATCTTTTCGACTTGTACGAAAAATTCGACGGTCTTGTATGTCATGTTAATTCGACTAAACTTCATTTTTACTTATTTCCACTAAATGTCCACTTATTTTTGTCCCCGACTGTATATTAGTGTGCATTTCAAAAGTATGTGGCATTTTCCACGTTGCAACCGATTCAGAGAGTTTTCGAAATCCTCGGGTAGATCGTGGGGCTCGGAAAATGAAAGAACGCTTGAAAAACAGCGACTAGGCGAGACAGACAAAAATGTCCGAGGCCAGGCTTCCGGATCAACCCCCGTTCCCGGGCGAATTCCTCAGGGTCCGCGTCGCGTATCATGAATATGAAAGTTTCCGAGTCGGAGAAGCAGGCCGTGCAACGTTCTCCTCTCCTCGGAAATAATAAATCTCTTTCATCCGACTATTACCTTTGTTTCCCGGAAGAATGTGTACGAAGAAAGACGGTGGAAAAAGTTAAGGGGTGGAGGGATGGAGGGGGGCAGAATTCATAGACGGTCTCGAGCCGAGGAAACAAGCCCGGCCCTAGCCATTAGGTAGATATTCTGTTCAAAAAATGTCTCGGCCGCGCGAGGTCATTGGGTAAATGGGTCAAGTCGACGCGCAGGTACTCCACCATGCACTTAGCTATGCAGATTGCTCGGGACGGTTGCAGTCGGACGGCGCGGCGCGCGTCGTGGCGCACGTGCGAGTGCTCATTTATGAATTATAGGCGGGCGCGCGCGCGTGTTCGGTGTTCGCTGCTCCGAGCGCCATCCGTGGACGTTTAATTAATTACGGCCGCACCTTTTGGCACGGATGAATGTTTACAATCGACACGGATCGTCCCGCACACTCGCCCCCGCACACGCCCTTCGTCATCGTCAAATGTTTGAGCTGTTCCCACGCGGATCTAGCCGTGTAGTTGTTTCCGTCGATGGTCCCCCGAGCCTCGCAAACGCTGCTATCTCCGGCATTTATCGAACGATCGTGTTTAAGCAAATCCCGACTTTTACGTTAATGGGGGATTCACCGTGGCGGATGCTTGATTTTGAAAGCCCCGTTCTTCGCGAGCAACTTTTCAATTTTATCAAAATGTATCCATAATTTCGGTAGTTGGAGCACTGAACGCAGTTAAGCTGCATGCTTTAGAATATATATATCGCTTGGTATTTTAAAACCGTTCATCACGAAAACACAATTTTAAGAACGGTGTACGTCAGAACTAGACTGCGGATCTTTATGCAAAATAAGAAATGCATGCATAAGAATTGCATCGATTGCAAGCCACAGGAACCAAATGAAAATTTCCTTCTTTTAATTATCTTATTGAGCTGACACTAATGACATCCTCAAATTTTTTTTTTATATGTCCGTTGCTTTAAATTGTACGTACCCATTCTTGTCATAAATGCATAAAGTTGGCAGTGTAATGATAACTCGAACGGATGAAGATTTTCATTTAATATTTCATCTGTGGGTGTAGAATACTATTCTTCATAAATTGGAACGTAGCCATCACTATAGATCCGCCATTACCCTCCTAATGGTTCCAGTAGTTCGGAAACGTCGTGGAAAAGAATATAGTTCTAGTTTAATCTGTTCTGAAATGTGAACAAACTGTGTCACCTCTGTATGATTGACACTATCAACGTGTTAACTATCCATTATGTCTGCTCGCTAACATCTCTTTAATCTAGCCTCATTGTACAGTTCCAGTAGTGGGTGTAATAAAGCGACACTATATCTCTTCGGTTTATTACAATGTTCATCCTTTTATATGCCCCCATTCGCAAGTAGAAACAAAACATCAATTCTGTTTTGACACCCTTATATCTCTCACGTTTGTTCATAATCTTTCGTACAGCAGTTGTAATGCGGAGTAACGTTCAAATGAATTTTCCTCAAAATTGTCCGAGTCGTCGATTTTATGGACTGTTGACTCTTCGTTACAACGATCACGATTTCTACTATTTTTGTTAACGGATTAGATCCTCGTAACAAGTAGCATAACCGTATATTCATTGTACATTTATTTATGTATATTTATATCGTATATTCTTTCTGACATATCAAAGTGACCCTGAGTTTTTTCATAATCAATACACCTTTTTTTTTTAAATACCATGTTATTGGAAGGGCGAATTCAGCGACCTACATTATGATCACCCTAAGTTGACCTTGATAAAACCTTTGAAAAAACTCAAGGCCACCTTGGTATCCCAGAAAAAATGGGACATAAAAAATCAGATTGTACTCGTTCAAATACTACGTAATTCATTAAAACCGAATTATTTTAGATGGCAGTTCCACCCTGGACCACCCTGTATAAATTAAAGTTGTAGATTGTATTAATGTTCTCTGTTCAAAACGCTTCATAACATTTGCACTCTAAAATCGGACACTTGATGTGCACAACAACCTAATATTTTCGAAGAGCGTGTGAGAGTTTTGTGTCAAGGACTCAAATGTTAATCTCGATCGTGATATTCCAGCGATGGGCGTATGAATAGGAAAGGGTAGCTTTAATAAAGGGGACATTTAGATGATCTTGCGAGAAGAGGAAGTGAACAGGTTCTGGACAAATGGTGAACTCGAACGGAGATCCCCGCAAACACGAAGTTGGAAGCGAGGGTGGCGTCTGGAGACGCGGGGGAGGGAGGGCGCACCTGTATTCGCAATCGTCGCGCACGGGTAAAATGGATCGGCCGGGATCCTCGGGAACCCGACCGAGAATTTCCGGGCAGAAATTTCTGTCCTCTTTTGAATTCCTCCGGTGACACGGTGTTCGGCGCACTCCCGCGGAACGTGCTCCGAGAAATGGAAGAGGAAGAGGAAATCTGCCGCGCGGCCCGGCCGAAAGCGTGAAAATAGGCGCGCGGTTATTCCCTCGCCTCGGAACGAAGCGTATTCTCGGGCCGAGAAACCGGAGGAATATTGGATTCGTGCTATCGATGTTACGAAACCTTTCATCCCCTCCGCCACCACCCCTTCGGCCCCCGTAATGCTTGCTCCGTAATTCCCGGAGAACTCGTTCCTCGATGGATACAACGTAGAACAGAGCCTTTCCCACCCGCCGGTTACGTCAGTTTAGTACCGTTTAAATTGTCACTGATAAGCGGCGAAAAATTACACGCGGAATCTCTCTCTCTCTCTGTCTCTCTCTCTCTCTCTCCAGGAAAATTATTGCATACCGGCCGAGAAACCGGCGCGGCGCACACTGGGCCGGATCGAAGAATTGCCTGTTCAAAGCTGTATTAGCGTTATTTTGAGACATACGATCATAGTATGGTATATTGTTGAATTCGGTTTAATATCAGCTGTTATAAAAATATTTAGTAACAATTAAAAAGTGATCCAAGTGATCGTGATATTGTGTAACGAAAAAGTTCCTTTTTATCCTTTTATATTATAAATTGTAGAGTGCTGAATGTTGATTTATTTTTGTTTCAAACATTTTTCTGCCAAATCATTGGAAATGTTGTTGAAAGTCGTGGCGGCATATGGCCTAGAACCAGGGCTGGGCAAAATAATATTGGAAATAGAAAATAGTAAATAGTTTATTTTATTTTTAAATTATACCTACAATCATGCAAATAAATTGTTTTATTTATAAGAAAAAGTTTTTGAAATACTATTTAAAAATAGTATTTTATTTGGGAAATATTGAAACTAGTGAGACTTATTTTGTAGGACTGTGTAAAATAGTATCGGAATGATTCTGCGTCCTCGAAGAAAGTAGTCTAACAATAAGCGACGACAATTTTGAACGATGTACTCTGTTACATGCAAATATTCGTAATTAAGCTACAAATAATACTTTGTTAACTATTATGGTTTCTTATGTTAAAAGTTATAATTTATAATATTAACTATTTAACTATAAAAGGAACTATATAAGAAAATATTTTACGTTATGTATCTGGTTATCAAAATAAAACTATTTTATTTGCCGAAATTTTTCGTTCTATTTAAAGTAGTATTTTATTTGAACCACATTAAATTATACTATTTAAAATATCTCAAAACAATTCAAGTCGTTCGGTCCAATTTCAATCCTTATTGTTTTGCATCCTCCGTGGACAACCTGGGACGTTTATGTTAACGACTAGTTTTGTTCATTGTTCTAGGTTAAAAAAAAAAAATGTTTTAGTCCCTATTTTAATTTGTAAAATTTTCCTCTGGACATTAATCACTTAAGTTAGGGTTAGGGTTAGGGTTAGGTTAAGTCCCTATTTTAATTTGTAAAATTTTTCTCTGGACATTAATCACTTAGGTGGCCCACGGAGGGTCAAAGAGGGTTTTGAAGGGTATGCGAGTACCACCGCTGTATTCCTTGTTTACTCGAGGCAGTTCGGAATGTTTTACCGGTAGTTTAGCGCCGCGATCATCGGCGCCAGCGGAAGAACCGGTTCATAATCGTTGGGAAAGAAGTTCACGCAGCCCATTTGCGAGATTGCGAGGGATTGCGCCTCCTGAGCGGCGATCAGGGCATCGATCAGAAGCATCGGAGCGCGTCGTGATTCGATGCTCGACAGCCGGGAAACGTACCGGGCCGGGCCGGGCCGGGCCGGGCCGGGGCTGGCCGGGCCGGGGCTGGCCGGGCCGGGGCTGGCCGGGGAACTCTCGCAAACAGGAAGCGCTCGGGTGGTGCTCGATCAAAGGGACACGGGAAGCGATTATTTCGTTTTCGTCATTGACCCAAATCACCGTGCCGGAGGAACGAGTCACGGACCCGGCCTCTGAATCTTGACATTGAATCGCCGCGGTTTCGTGGTCCGCCGTGATTTATTTCGAGGCTCGGCCGATGTCCGGTGAATGAAAGTCTCTCTCGAAGAATCGCTTCCATAAAACAGCCGACAGCGAAGCAAACTCGAGGCGAGTCTAGTCGAACGCGAACCGGCCCGACGCGCAGTCGAGTAGTTGGCCCGAAAACCTGGCCAATAATATTTTACCTACGTTTCAAGGTTTAAGAGCCAAGAGTAGTCGCGTGACTTTTCCAGAGTCATCAGGTCGGTAACTGCTGTATAATTTCCGTTCACAGCCTTCCGCCACTGACCTCAGATCTGTCTTGGTCTTAATCCGACGGGTCTTAAGTCTGCGACTAAACTTGTCACATTTTTTGCTCTGTATTATCGATATTATGAATTCTGAGGCGAAACGTGCTTCAAGGCTTTGGCTTTATTTCGCAGAAACTGAAGACAAAATATAGCCCAATTCGTAGCTGGAGATATTTTTTAGCGCGCGATACTCTCCATTTCATCCAGAAAACTCATCCAATGGCATAAAAATTCCACGGCATGCACATCCTCAATTTTTGGCCTACTTCTAACGCTTATATTACCAAATATCTGCATAATCTCATCAGCTCATGACCAGTGCGCGTTAGATTGAACCTTCCTCTTTCGAATGGGCCCTTTCCCAGCGAAAAATATTCTCATATAAGGACGAAAAGTTGAGGCACGTAAAACCATTTTTCGCCTATTTTTGTCGGTAACGTGGTCACTCTACCTTATCGCGAATCTACGGAGTCTTGGCTCTTCATACCATAGTATAGTAGATGGTTGGATTCGTCTTGACATCAGCTACGGTACTATGAAATCAAAAATATGTATTGTCATTCAAAATGTCAATGTGACCTTGATGTTTCATAAAAAATTTCTTTTTAAATTTTGAATATTGTAATGTTTAGACGATAAATTGCCAATTAACTTTCATTTGAAATACTTTGTGTATCAGATTATAAAAAACGCCTGCAAAGCCGTGGCGAAAATGGGAAATTTTTCTGGAAAAATTGGCCTAAATTATTTTATTTATTTTTCTGTTACTTGGAAGTGGCGTGATGCAATTATTTGATAGGATTCTATTAAGCAATGTATAGAACATTAAGAGGGACACATAAAATATCTTTTCACTTTTGATGAAGTGTACTAAGCCATGAGTGAATACATGAAAAACCAACATTACCTTTTTCAATGAAGGAAGTTTTAGATGAACTTTTGAATTCTCATTTTGGCCAGCTTTTCGGCCAAAATACTCTACTGTGCGATGCTCAGTGGTTCGAAAAAACGAAGAAGGTAAATTCATTATACATATCTGTTTTATGTACATCATTAATAACAAACAGAACACTTTTAGTGGTACTAGCTATACAAACAAAAAAAAAACTGAATTTTACTTATTTGTAAACCTTTCAGCTAAAATAATGCTTACCTTTTTTTGGTATTTGGGCGAAGAAGTCTATATCCGAATATAAACTAATCTTTGAAAATGTAAGAGTCGTTCAAGTAAATACGATACGTCTTTTACATTTTTTAAATAAGAATGACGGAAGTACGTCTTTAATTTTAACGCTCGGCTTGATCTTGCACGGGGAGTTACCTTGTTTGTTTTTGTTGTACCTCGACATCCCGTGTTATGCACACGCGTTCTTGTAGGCTCTATCGGTGTTACACAAGCGTTTTGGACCATAATCTCCATCTTAATGGGAAAATTAAGCGAATTACCGGCCGACGATTATCCCGGTAATTGAAAATCGTGTTATTATGGGGCGGGCTCGTAGACCGAGCGCCGTGTGGCCGATCCGCGACACGTTTTCCCAAACATGGTACCCTTTATTCACGTTTTATCATGTTCGATCTGGTTTTACTCCTTATTCACGGATCCTTGCAGCTCGAGACAAAATGTTTCGTTGTCGCGTATACTGCCGGTCAAGAGTATACGAGCAGGGTTCATGATCAATAAAACAGGGTAATATTATTTTATTACGACGCAATAATACTCGTCGAGTTGACAGTTATACGAATTATTTATGCTGTTTGTTGGCGTAAAGGTTTCATTAAACTTTTGTGAGACAATATCCCTCGTCCGCGGACGAGTGTTGTACGAATATGCGAATACTTTCGCTCGAGAAATCATTGGGCCCGCATAAAAAAAGAACCGGCATCAGCCGTAATTTGATTTTTATTGCCGAACTAAATAAATATACTCAACCACGCGAAGTAAACTATAAAGATAAGATCGTGTCTAATGAGTACCACCTGTGGGCTCGATAATTTGTTGGTAATAAATACGCGACTTCCGCTTTTTATCTCCTCGGTACCTTCCGCCTTTCATTTTCGATTAATCTTATTGACTCTTAACTTCCTTTGCGTTCTTACACTAGTTGTTCAATTATTGGTTTATAAATTTGGTTGTTGCACGAAACACTCTGACCATATTTCTTATCCCGCATTCCATCAAAAATGGGTTTGTGCCAAGGGTATACTCATTAGGTTAAAGAATATATTACGTTTTTGAGAATAGGATGAATACGGGCAGCTGCTACATCGCATAGCGGGAAACACATTTTCTGACAACAGGTTGCACATAAGTCATTATAACTCTTGCGTGTGTAGCTATTTCTGACTGAGAAAATACTTTTTTCGTATTATTGAATGACCTGCAGACACCCACAAGGTCAGAAACGGACGAAATGTTTCGATGAAACATGTTTCGATGCATGTTGAATGAAGGTCATATGTACACGACATGTAATAATCTCAATGAGAAACACAGGTAAGTACATCGGTACTCAGTATTCGAAATATTTCGTCCGTTTCTGACCTTGAGGGTGTTTGGAGGTCACTGAATGATATATCATTGAATTCCTTTTCATACACGATTGTATGTAGTGTAAAAAAATATATAGCATTCCGTTTAATGTACATTATACAGGTTTGCTGTTGGTGATAGAAAAAAATGTGTTTGACGAAATTTGCGTGGTTTCGAATGTGGCATAATTCTGTGTTTATAGTTTTTTTTTATAGGTTGATGCGTAGAGGACATACGAAGGTCAACTGCATTTTTTAAATTAGAATAATATACTCTTCTATGTACTATATAATAGGGTCTTTTAAGACGCTTACAGTGACCTGCAACTTAAGGGGGCCGGCAGGCATTTGGCTTTGACTGTCACGCTATGTTACGCTATGCCTTTTTTTCTAGACATTTTACGTCTTAAATAAGTAAGTAATCAATTAAAAATGCATACCACCGTGTTTGTACATGTCTTTGCTATGTCTGTATAGAGCCCTTTTTTCGATACGAACACTAAATCTCGCGAAATTAAGAGAATCTCTCAGCGGCAGCCATCTTGTGACGTCATACTTGCTTCAGAATTCGAACTTTCTGCCGAATATTACAAATTACTCCACGATGAGGTAGAAATTCGCAATTTGGGCTCTATACAGACATAGATTGGACTTTTAGGAAACACAATTGACCACTTCTAAACTGCTCCTTGCAATATTGAAGCGATAGTTTGAAAAGGTTTTGACCCATGCATACGTATATGGATTTCAAATCCTGCCGGCCCCCTTAAGGCCATTCAAAATCGTGGAAAGTCAACTGCGATGGAAAATATTCTACTTTCAAAAACTGATCGTACATTTTCGCGGATGTTGCATTTGGCTTAGCAGTGTATCATTAGGTAAGTAAATCGCCGAAGTGTTCGATCAGTTCCTCGAACTAGAATATTTTCCATCGCAGTTGACTTTCAACGATCTCGAATGACCTTGAGTCGTAGGTCACTGTACGGGTCGTAAAACACCTTATTAGATAGTATTGTACGTGGAAAAATATATAGTTAACCTTGGTGAGTTAACCTTCACACGTCCTCTACGCGTCCACCTACAAAAAAACCATTAACCTGAAACTATTAGCCTCAGCCTGCACAGATTTTCCGGTCCTCGAAAGGTGAAAAGAGGACGAAGGCAGCAAGAATCGAAAAATGGTTACTGGATGTAGCTTTGGTGTGGACGTAGCTTTATATCCGCGGAACCGGATAGACTCGGTATCCGCAAAACGCGACGGTTCGCGTCGCGTCGCGTCGCGTCGCGCGTTGTTCCGACTTCAATGCTACCGTCCGCCTCGTAAAGAGGGGTGTTTACGGGCGCATTAAATAGTCCCGATGGAAACTTCGATCGGCGGCGTTACGCAATGCTGTTTCGCGCGGGACGAATAACGATCGGCCATGATTAGATTAATTGGACGCATTAAACTAGTTTAAACTCTGTCCCGGTGCGCGTTCCTCCATCGCCGGCACCGTGTAATCCCGCGGTCGTAAAGACGCGTGCACGTGCACGCCTTCCCTGCACGCTGCACGCTGTTATGGCTTCGGGTAGAATAATTACGTAAAGGCTCGTATCCACGGGGCTCGAGGAATCTCTGGCATTCCGCCGGCTACCCGAGAATATTCTTCTCCGCCCCTCCGGATATCAGCTGACGTGGAATTAAATTATTCCAACCGGCAAGAATTATTTGTAAGCTATCTACGCGTCCAGTTTTAGCTTACTCGATGGTTATTAATTTGTTCGATGGTGATCAAGCCTAAGTGGAAAAAGCGTCTGCAAGAGCAATGCACTCGGCGGTTTCGTTGCTGGCCGAAGGTTCGCGGACTTTCCATCGCGCGGGCTGGAAAAAGATAAAAGCGTAGCGAGAGGAATCTGTTTGCGAGCGTGCTCGTTAAAGCGTTAACCAGACCGTTCTGGTGCGAGACGCGATTGGATGAGCGCGAATTCGCGTTGACAGTCGAATTTACAACCCGCGTCGACGGTTCGCAGCGATAAGGTGAGTCGCGGGCCATAAAGGTAACGACGCGCGTTCCCGGTTGATAAGCAGCGTCGATAAGGAAACGGGAGAAAAAGAGCCGACCGGTAGCTAATTCATTCTCGCCTGTGTACTCGCTCAACAATAAAACTGTTAGCCGAAGGTAACGTGTTCGTTAACCCGGCCACGTGACGGCTTCTTTATGCTCGCTGCGTTATCTGCCCGCGCGGACCTTACGACCCGTGTCTTCGCAACGAAAGAAACAGGAGGTGAAGGAGGTCGTCGATTCCCGCATTTGCATCCGGCAGTTACCTGCGAGACCCTGCTGGGTTTCACTTGGCATCGGATCAAGCGATCCTTCATTCACATCTTTTTCCTTTTTCTCTCCCTCTCTCTCTCTCTCTCTCTCTCTCTCTCTCTCTCCACTCCTCTCTTCTTCATTTTCCAAATAACGACGCGAAGCGGCGACGACGCTGATGAAACTACGAATCGCTGCCGCGCCGCGCCTGGAACGTGACTGACGAGAGGATTTTCCTAGCGTTATCTTCCTGTTTTCAACGTTCTCCAGAAGGAATCGCGGATGTTTCATTGGTAAATCCAATATCCTTGCGAATGTTCGCTGTTCCGCGCAGAAGTAAATTAAATTCTTTACTCTTGAACTTGTCTTGCCTGCTTTTGCTGGATGCGTCTGTTCGAAATATTTCAGGACCTTAAGTAGTATGCGTTAATGTGTTTGTGTATAAGGGTATATTAGCGGTCCTTTAAATTGAATTAAAATAAATTGAAAATATAAATCCATCCGTATTCAATTAGACGGTTAGAGACTATTAAATGCATTTGAAAAAGAGTAATGGATTCAGCAACAAGTATTTTACATACGGGTACTTCTCGACCTAAGACTTTCGACCCTTCCTGTGACACGTGCCAGAACAAAGGGCTGCAAAATCGAAGGGGCGGTCCTCTTTCGACGGTGTAGGGAGTTGCATAATGTCCAAAAATTTTATTCCAATCGACGGCACATGGAGTTCCACCAACTTTTAGGCCGATTTTTGTGGTATACAGGATGGTCCACGCAATTGTTTCAGGTTTCAGTTTCAATAACTCCGTTATTAATGCATTTACGAGAAAATATCAAAAGAGAAAGATAACATTCCCCGTTCGTAGGCCCTTAGATTTTTTTTTAGTGCAACGGTGCTCGCGCAATTAACAATTGCATCATTACTTTAAATAGAAATGCATATTTTTTCTTGCACTAATCGATTCCTCTGTTCATTCTACGTAAAACATTATTAGGGTACCGTGGCAAGAAAATGATTAGTTGTCGAGATATTTTCAAAACCTGCCTTTATTGAAGAAGATGCTCATGCGCTTCGCGACAGTGTAGTAAACGTAAATACCGTTTCGACATTGCTGTCGTAACAGAGACAGGTTTTGAAAATATCTCGAGAATTAGTCAGTTGTTTGCCATAGTATCCTAATCATTTTTTACGTAGAGTCAACAGAGGAATCGATTAGTGCAACAAAAAGTATGCATTTCTATTTAAAGAAACGATGCAGTTGTTAATTGCACATACATAGTTACACCTAAAATAATCTAAGGGCTTACGAATGTAGCGTTCTTCGAATCATTTATCTTTCTCTTTTGATATTTTTTTGTAAATGCATTAATAACGGAATTATGGCCTGAAACAATTGCGTAGGACACCCTGTATACGGCTCATGGATCCTTTTCATAATCGGAAGATTCGAACGTATACTCGTTTCAAGTCCCACGTGCCGACCCGATGGTGAAACAAGCATCGGCTAATACACGACAAATCCCGTAAACGCAAACAATCCTCGGTTACGCATCACCTGCCTAACCCTCGGCTCGAAACATGTATATTATTTCTTTCGAAAGAGTAATGAAAGTACTGAGTTGTTCGTTGATATAATGCGTGTTGCACAGTACGCGAGGCGGTTGAATATCAATAAAGGAGACGTGATTACGTGTTGCCACGTTGAGATGTTAATTCGTTACTTCACGCGTCCACTTTTCCGCGCGAAGGTCGAGGCGTTCCGGCCGGAGATCTCGTCAAGCATTTTTCTCGATTAATCTCGATAAAAGAGGACGAGACGGAACGTTGCCCTTGCTTTGCCGGGGCAACAGCGGCGAGGACGTTGTCGAGTGGACGTTGGAGGCCGCCGTTTCGAAAGTTAATAACAACAAAGAAGGGACAAGAATGGAGCAAGTACGCCCGGTCCACGGATCCTTGAGTCGGATCCGAAAATCTGATTGGCCCATGCGAGCGAGGGCCGTGATACAGACCTTCATTCCCGACCATTCGTCTTCGTCGCATTACTCGCGTGGAATGCTTTACGATCGAAAGGATGCGAACTTCTGATCTCGTGATCGAGTTCAAGGGTTATCGTCGGACCGAGGATTTTACGCGTTTATTCCCACAGAGACCGTTTTATCCAATTGGCTCGCGATCCCCCCAATTTTTTCAATAGCCCTACAATTTTTCATGGACACTCCAGTTTTTTTCGTAAATACTACAACTTTCGATTGGCTCCACAGCCCTCACTAGTTTTTCAAATGCTCTCAAATTTTTCATGGGCCCTTCATATTTTTCTAAAAGCTCTGTAATTTTTTGTGGTCATCGAGAGTTTTTCAAAACGGCTAAAATTTTTCGTAAGCTCTGCAACTCTTTTACAATAATATTACTTGATTCATCCCTCAATCTTATCATAACCGCACAATTTTTTAAATAGCTCTATAATGTTTCCTACACCCCCTATTTTTTTCGTCAATTCTATGACTTTTCTTAGGCTCCATGATTTTTTCAAAAGCTCCATAACTTTTTTACGGTCCTCCCATGTTTTTCAGATGCTCTAAAATTTGTCATGGGCCCTCCACTTTTTCCAAAAGCTCTATAATTTTTTTGTGGTCATCGCGAGTTTTTCAAAATGGCTAAACTTTTTCGTAAGCTCTACAACTCTGTTAAAAACGATTACTTCACCCATCCCACGATGCATTAAGGTCGGATGTAATAAATATTCATTTTATGAGATAAAAATGTGGAATGCCCCTTGGTCGAATTTAATCAACGATGTCCGTAAATTATAAGGGAATGGTACAGTCGAAAAGTAATTAATCTTCTGGAAAATTTCCTTGACAGGTTTGCTTGAATTTAGTCTAACTATACCAACGGCATTCATCGGTTTGATTCATGCACCGCGCGTTAGTCTTGTTTATTATTCGTCCATCGGGACTCGTTGCTGCTGTTGGCGAAGTATATTTGCGCTGTAAATCTCAAGACACAGTTGGATGTCTTCAGCCCCCGCGTTTACATCCACGTGGATAACAGAATGGAAAATTTGGATTCGCATGATTCCCAGGTCTGCGAACTGGTCGGCCCGTTCAGCGTTCGCGATATAGTCTCGCTTTGAACACCTGAAAACATTCAACAAAAACAAGTTATTTGCCCCGGACTCTCTAAAGTTGATCATTTTGCGAGCGACAGAGAAATTGGAGGATCGCCAGTTACGAAAAATTTAAATCTAAATGTAGAATTTGTATGAAAAATGAATTTATTATAATTAGTAGACTATGGATTTTGTGCATTTATAGCAAAAACTAGTAGGCGAATCAGTGTATTAACATCAACTTATCAGAATTGTTGGAGGGAACAAATTTTGATTTGATTTCAGCACCCTGTAATTCATGTATAAAATGTGCATAATTTAAAAAAATTAAAAGAAAAATTTAAATTACAATAAAAAAATAAGAAAAAATTTGCATTTTCTTTTTGCTTACCACTAAACCTACCACGGTCAAAATGACCGGTTTTATATTTTACAATTATTGAAACTATAAAAATTCATTTCGGGAAAATAGTAGAATAAATTTCCCTGTCCAAGCGTTTATTACATTGAAAATTAGGGACAATCTCGATAAATCTAGGGTTGACACTTTTATATGGCAATATTTACCAGATACTATTGATGCTTGGTAGGTTCAGTGTTAAGTTTTGCATAAAGATCCGTTAATAACTAAATTTGTAACCCCTAACCTCCGTAAGCGTCGTAATTTGTCTGCTTCTTCTCTCGAGTCTAAATTGTTCCCTTAAATATTACGATCACGCTAGTTTACGCATGCAAATCATGATCATTAATATTACTCTAGCCCTGCGTCTCATGTTTATCGACGTCGTAGCTTCTACAGGTTGCATCATGAGAAAAGGTGTTCATTTACTCTTCAGGAGACACATTGGAGAAATTATTTGAATTTCTGGGACTGTTAATCTTCGACGAATGTTGAATTCTAATTAACTTTTACCTAGGTAAATTAAAGGCAACGTTGAATAGAACTATGTGAAAATAGGGATGAGTATGTACGGTCTTATCATGTCGAAAGATTGTTTTCCATTATGTCATCGTAGTGCAGCCTGTCAGTCCACTTTCGACATTCCGCGGAACGTGCAAGGAACACTCGAAGCCGCCGTTTCTCACCGTTCATACGGTGCTCGCTTCCTCGAGCGACATTCCACGCACATATTTATGCTAAATAGACATGTGAACGAGCGTAATCGACATCGACTTTTCCCGAGAATAGTAATGCTGCGCGACGCATCCGAGGATGACGCGTTTTACGATCAAATTCTCGTTCGTTTCGCTCGATTTAACCTTCTCGGACGTACCTACATACGACGTTTTACTCCAATGTAACATATCACGTCAATTTGCTGTCTAATTTCTGACTGGATAAACGCTATCTTGGACAACTTCTTAGCCTAATGAAACAGATAACCATTGGAAGACCATCTTCCTATTGCTTTGATAATTATATTTTCTCATTTTCAAACAACTACCATAATCGCTTCCTTCGCATTAGAGCACCGTAATCATATTAAATCAATTTCTAGCCTGATATCCAATTAACACTCGGACTCCTGCGAGTTCTAGGCAGGAGTCATTCCTGACGCACGCCGATATTTCACTAGCACAGTTTTATTCCGATATAAGACGATGTCTGGGGACCGGCTTTCTTCTTATTACGGATGAGGGTACCTTGGCGGCCTGACTTGGTGAGAATGTGCGAGAGGATATCATTCGTTGGAAAAGGATAGAATATGACATACACCCTTGTTCTGGCACTAAGCTGTGTCGAGCAAAAGACCTGGAAACAAGGAGAGAGGATAGTGACTTTCTTATTTCGAAATAAAAAGGGTGGTCTTGTATCGGAATAAAATTGTACATATGGACGGTCGCTCTTTAAATGAACAATCTCAAGACAATTCAGGTAATACACGAACCTGACAATCGCATGAAAATTGTTTCTTCGTGGTGGTAATAACTACACTGCGGATTTTACACATTCCTGATAGAAATGAGTACGTGCAATTTGAACAGATAGAATGATTGGAAGAATATCAGTTGATTGAAGTTATTCGAGAAAAAAATGTCTACTAGGTCCCCGTTTCTTGCAATTGGCGTAGAAAAAATTTCATTTTGCATGAAGATCCGCACAACCAAACACTCATCTGTATTATTCAGTTTTATCGTTCTAGATCGAGTTCCTTCATTCCACGCTAATTAATTGATGGTAACGGTTTGCAGTCTATTTCCTGATTACATAAGCTCCGATTATGCGAATTCCTGACTGCATGAATATTAACGAGCACGGGAAAATGATCTTTTGTTAAACACGATGATCGAGTTCTCACCTCCTGCCTTGTTATTCTGTATTCAACACTAACGCGACCGATTAAATTGATTTACAATTCAATTGGTTGCCGGGACAAAACTCCGTTTGAAAAACTTTCGACTCCAGGAAGTCTGAGAGCCGCGCGAGAGCGAGAGAGAGAGAGAGAGAGAGAGAGAGAGAGAGAGAGAGAGAGAGAGAGAAAGAGAGGGAAGTAGAATGATCTTCGCTACATCATTGACTTAACAGTACAGCGTCGGCCGCGATGAATACTTATCTCGATCGGATCGGTTCCTGTTTACTGTCGAATATTTTCGAAAAGAGATATTCACTTCGTATTCCCAACGCACCAAGGAAGTAATCGGGAGCTCATTAAATTGCTTTTCGCATCGGACTCCACGAAACGTTCTTCTCGAGCCCGTTCTGTTGTTTGCGAATTCCTGGCCAGCCTTCGATTTTCAATTGGAAGTAAAGTGAAAATTCCCCGCGAACGTCGTTCTATCCGCAACAGCGAGTTGGAAACGTGGCGTAAAATTCGGTTTTTACATCACAGTGCATTAGTTCGTTTTCCGAACAAAATTCCGTATCTTAAAAAATATAAGTGGTGTGCAAAAATGTATCGGACGAAAATTGTAGGAGAGACGCCCAGCTGTCAGGTGACTGTGCCGATCTTCCACCGTCTGGCCAATATTTCAGATTGGGACATTTGTTTTGGACGTTTCGACAATTCTTTACCTGCAGCTCAATTTTACGTTTCCGTAGTTTTCCGAATCCTCTGTTCCGTTCATAATGTTTACGCCATCTTGCAACGTAGTCGTCCGTTTGTAATACGTATTCCGGGACGCGGTATATACCGTGATCGCGCCGGAAAGAAAAACAAGAAAAATTCGTGGCCTAAATGCGTCGCTGAATAATCTTTTTTTTTGACTAAACTGGTCTCGCGACGGCGTTTGAAGAAATTAACAGTGATTGATGACCAGCGTGGCTGTCAACGTGTTAATTTATACTTGCGATGAATAAACAGCAGCCGGGAGGGAAAGTAATTAAACGCGGCCCGAGCTCGATCGAGCTGGCTCTTTATTTAAAGGCATCTCGTTGTCCCCTGCTCATCCGATGATCTCGAGGTGCGGCTATAAAAAGGCGACCGGGAAAAAAAATACTCGAAGTGCGTACGTTCCGGCGAATAAACCCGTAATCCCGCGCCTTTATTCGCTTTATGGTGTCGCGTAAAAAAAAAAAAAAAGAAATAAATGCGACACCGTGGAATCACGGCTGCCGCCGCGTTTTACGAGCGATCGTTCTACGAGAACGTTTTCAGACGTATTGCTCCCGGTATTCGCGTCAGACGCGAGAGAATAATCCCGTTTATCCTAGAATTTAATTCTTCGAATTTTTTATTCCACGTAAATACGAGATATGATTTTCGTTGAGAAGTTAAAGAATTCCAGGAGGGGCAGTTCTTTTAAAGATATTTTATTTACCCTTTCGGATAGTAGAGAGTATCGGAAAATCTTTCTTCGTGATACCAAAGATTGTTATACGGTGGGGATAAGCTCGAGCGACCGTCAATATATGCAATTTCCTTCCGATATAAGACGACGCTTTTTATTCCGAAATTAGAGTCATCGCTTTATATCGAAAGGAAACTGTAGTGAAATATCGGCGTGGGTCAGAAATGACTCCATAGCATAGGGTCAGAAACGACTTCGGCATAGGCCTAAAACTCGCAGGAGTCCGAGGGTTAAATAAATGTTCGAATATTCGGGTAGTATTCGGAATTCGAGACCCGGCGTGCATTTTGCGGAATAGAATAAACAGCTGCACCGTAAATCGAAGAACCGCTAAAATTGTTTTATAAATCCTATTCAGCAGTTTCCGTCGATCTTGGTTCGGGGCCACAAAATTCTGAAAGCTTGGCAAATTCAAAGCCGCATCGATTTCTCCGCGGAAGCGCGTCCGTGGATGAGAAGAAAACGGGAAACGACAGTCCGAATTGATACAACGGTAAAACTTATCTTATCGCCGTGTTCGAACACTCGACACGAATACACGCCACTTCTGACACGCAGTTTTCACATTAATATTAACGCCGTCGTAATTACACGTGAACCGTGCAACATCGCGCTCGTTAAACATTCGTCGAACCGACATGGCAGTGACAGAAGCACGCACACAAACAATGAACAACCGAGAAGAGTGCGTTGCGTAGAACTTCATGATGCACCTCTCCGAAAACCGGAGAAACACTAAAGAGTCGTTGAAGTTGCTAAGTGTCGGACAATAGGATGCTAACGTAATGGCGAAGCATCACGAAAATGAACGAAGCAGTTGTTCCTTTCTTTAACTTTAATTTTTTTACGCCGATATTCCATTACACAGTTTTCTTTCGATATAAGGCAATGGCTCGGGACCGGCTTTCGTCATATTTTGGCTGAAGAAGTGGAAGATGGGATAGCGGCGACTTTCTTATTTCGAAATAAAAATCGTCGTCTTATATCGGAAAAAAGTGTACACACTGTCGGTCGCTCGAGTTTATCCCCACCGCTACGGGTCGCGAATGACTCCGGCATAGCATACGGAGGGTTAATTAAGAGATGGTACATTAATTTTTGTGGGGTCGTTGTAAAGACTCCAATCTTCTGAAAATTTTCCAGAATGATACATGAACCGTCTAGAAAATTTCGGTTCGAGAAGTACCTCGGCTCCTCGAGCGTATGAATATGTATGAGCGTAATGTACGTTTTAGATGATTCGGAGTGGAGAGAAAAAATTTAATCTCGATGGACCAAATGGATTCGTTTCATACTGGCATAAGGAAGGAGCCAACGTATTTCTCGAAGCGGAATTTTGGAGGGGGTTCTTGTATGATTTGGGCTGGCTTCGGTGCGTTCGTCTAACCAAAAATCAACAGCATTGGATGTCAGACAGTGCACAGGAAGCGGTAGTTTGTATTTCGTTATAAGACCTTGACATTGAGAGATCAATTGTCAAATGTATCGCACGTTTAGAGCGAGGCGTTTTATAGGGAATTACAATTCGATTACTTAATGACCGAAATTTAAATTTTCAATAGATTTAATTGCCTGAAAGGCATATATAATATTAGAAATTGGTTAAGCGTAATATCGGTAACTGTGACAAATTCCTGACGAATCGGGCGTATTTGAATGAGAAAGGTCTCGGCTCGGATCGGATCGGCTCGGCTCGGCTCGTAACGCGACGGTAAGTGGAGGCTGGAGGTCTCCGCGATATTCCCAGGGAAATTGTTCTGTCGTTAGTCGACCGGAAGTCGATGAGATCGACGGGTGTTTAAGTCAAGATCGGGCTTGATTCGGGTCGAGTGGCGAACCTGACATTGATCCAGCGAGAAATGTCAGCCGGCGAACGGGCTCGTTTAAGGGAAACAGCTCGAACGAGACCGCGAATCAGTACTTTTTCTTTAACGGAACCAGAAAAATTGAAGGCCCCGCCGATGAAAAATCGGCAACCGCCTGTCCCTTTCACAAATCGGTCTTCGTTCTACACACGGATCTCTATAGTTACCAAATTATATGGAGCAGTGCAAATTTACTTTCTACTATCCTATCGTCAACGATTTTTCTAAAGTTCCATTCGTTATAACAACGCTCCTTTCATCATTTCCTTTTTTTTCTTTTTTTTTTTTTTTTTGGTTCGTCCTGATTTTCGCTGAAAATCCGTCACCGTTGCCTCGCGATTCCACGAGCCACGTGTTTTTCCGTTCCGTCGTCGATCTCCCCCGACGCCGAGGATGAAAACCGAGATATCGAAAGTCAATTCGGACGCGTCCCGAGTTAACGAAGCCTTAATGGGAAGCGACGCGTTGAAATATTCGTGGCGAGCGAGTCGCGCGTGAAACGAAACCGAGATCGGCAGGCAGCCTCGGGGGGAAACCGTCGGATTAATTCGTCGGGTCGGTGCGCCCGGTTTGACACGCGATAATAATTCCGAGCTGCTGGTGCGCAAAAACATTTGCGGAACGGATTGAGCAAATAGAAAGCACCGCCGGCGAAAGCACGGCTTCCGATTCTCGCCTCGGTTGGACCGCGATGGCGAACGCGTGTGCACGCTGTTCAAAATAACCGACTTCGCGAATATTTTACGTGTCGTATTTTCAGTATATAGATCAACTCGGACGTTATACACATCGATATATATACAGGGTGATCCACGCAATTGTTTTAAGTCATAACTCCGTTATTATTGCATTTACGAAAGAATGATACAGGAGAAATATAAATTGTTCGAAGAGCACTACATCTGTAGGCCTTTAAATTTTTTTTTAGATGCAGCAGTGCATGTGCAATTAACAATTGCATCATTTCTTTAAATAGAAATGCATATTTTTTTTGCACAGATCGCTTCTTCCGTTCATTCTACGGAAAAAATGATTAGGGTACCATGGCAAAAAAATTATTAGATCTCGAGATATTTTCAAAAAATGTCTTTATTGAAGAAGATGCTCAAACGCTTCTCCATTACATTCTAAACATCTCTGATAACGTAAGAAACGTTACGACACGTTTTACGTGTTAGTAAAATACATTTTCTTGTATTTAGTGAAATACAGCTACACTTTTTCAAAATCTTAGTTTTCGTACTCGAGTTACGATACGTGAATTGCTACTGAATGATGAAATGCTTACTCGTACAAATCGGTTTCTGTTATGATAACAATGTCGAAAGGGCGTTTACGTTTACAACATAGTCATGAAGTGTTTGAGTATCTCCTTTAATAAAGACATTTTTTGAAAATATCTCGAGATCTAATAATTTTTTTGCCATGGTACCCTAATCATTTTTTACGTAGAATGAACGGAAGAATCGATATGTGCAAAAAAAATATGCATTTCTATTTAAAGAAATGATGCAATTGTTAATTGGACATGCACTGCTGCATCTAAATAAAAATTTAAAGGCCTACAGATGTAGTGCTCTTCGAACCATTTATCTTTCTCCTTTATCATTTTTTCGTAAATGCAATAATAACGGAGTTATGACTTAAAACAATTGCGTGGATCACCCTGTATACGCTCGCGAACGTACAATATCAAAACTATATTTTATACAGAGCAATCTTCAAAAACAACGATGGAAGCTTCGCACAAATGATTAGTTTTCATATCGTTCTCTATTCAGAATTCTATTTCAAGATGCTGCTCGTTTTATGTTCAAATAACGATGTTTATCAAGAACAATGAAATTCGGTTGGAAGAATTGAATTTTCTACGATGTTTTGTTTATTATTCTTTTTAAAATCACAAACATAAACAATTTTAAATGGAACACTAGCTCGTATTATTTTGATATGCGTCTTATGACAAAAACCGGCCAACATCTTCTCATAATCTTTCCTCATCGATTTTTCTCGACTCGTTGACTGTACATTCGTTTTTATTGGACCTGGATTACTCCACTTACTTTATGTTCTTTCATAAAATTCAATTTAAAACCAGTGTATAACATTTAAATGGTTACCGTGACTTGTAAATTATGTATTCGCGACGTGAAGGAGTCTTGTAAAAATTGCGACAGGCAGGATTTAATAGAATGGAACGCCGACTCGCATTATTTTGAAACAGGTTTAATGGCAAGAACAGTGCATGTTCTCGACGAATTTTCCGTCCGATCACTGTGGATTATCCCATGCAACGGCAGGATTGAAGTGGTCTTGCTCGCGTTCCAGCGAAATGGCGACGATGCCCGCGGGACTGTAAATAAATAAGCGAAAAAGAGTCGGGCTCGGTTGCGTAACGCGCCACAACGCAGCAGCGTGCTTCTAATTAATCGCCATTTCTGTTTGGAATCCGCCACTCGCGTAATTACTGCGAATTTCTTCCACGTACGAAGTATCTTTCTTGCACGACTATATTTAATTTGAAAGTAAAATTGGATGGTTAAATTAAAATTGAAGGTGAGACCTTGAAGATCAGCTTTTCACCTTGAAATGATGCGTATTAAACTTGCAGATTCTAATGGCATTTCTTGATCCAGACTCTTCAGAACGTTTGCATTCTGAAATCGGACGTTTCATATGCAACAACCTACTAATGATGAAAAGGACGAGGCGTTTCGTGTTGACGCGTAAAGTACGCGCCCGGTGGGAGAATTCGCGAGACGGTATCGAAGCGTTGTGCTCCATTTCGCGTCTGCAAAAGTGTGTCACGTCTCCCGAAAATAGTTTTACGGCGACGTTGCTTTGTCCGAGACGCTGAATCTTCGACACCTTCGGGCCTCTAGTCGTTTCCACGGGCTTAGGCGTTCCCGCGAGAGACGTTCCAAGGAGAATCCGTTCTCGAAACTCGTGGCACGTGATGCCAGAATTTCCCAGCATCTTCTTGTTCACGACCGGACAGATACGGGGATGCCAAGGATCGCTGAACGGACTGCGACAAATTTCGTGGTTTTGCACGAGACTTTGTTTGTCTGCGCTATCACAGTCTTTTCTGCACTTCTCCATAATCAGAGACTTCAAAAATTACATTATTTGAAATATTATTTCCAATAACGCGTTACTTTATTCTGTGATTTGGGTAAGAGACCCGATTACTGTGGGTGTGTCAACTACAGTGCCTATATTAATTATACTTAATTTTTAATGCATAATAACGAAGAAAGAGATATTATATTTTTTCATTAAAATCAGTTAATGTACAGGGTGTTTGGGAAATCGTGGTACAACCGGCAGGAGGATGATTCCTCGCATAAAATCTAGTCGAAAATAAGGGATATAGTTATTTCATACGGGGCTTCATTTTCGAGAAAATCGAGTTTGAAAATTCGTTAGGTACGCATGCACTTAGACAGAGTCTACTTTATTCGCCCGATCTAGCCCGCAATTCCCATCGCCGCTTGTGTTTATAAACAATGTAGAGACTCCTCGTTATTAATTAAAGTCACACCATATCCTAAACGATTCTGTTTACAGATGCTAGCAGTAATGGGAATTGCGGGCTAGACCGAGCGAACAAAGCGGACTCTGTCTAAGTACACGCGTACCTAACGAATTTTCAAACTCGATTTTCTCGAAAATGAAGCCCCGTATGAAAAAACTATACAGGGTGTCCCACATAACACTTTTCACGATTTTTCAAGTACTTGCGATAATCTGACAAACAAATATTTTATACAAAAGTTGATCAGTTTTCGATTGGCTATACATTGCAATAAAAAAAGTTCGAAAAAAATTATTTTTTAGTATTGTCCAAGTCACCTTCATTTTTTAAGTGTCACTTTTTATTTTGACTTAACAGTATTATAGTCCGTATCAAGACGAATTCAACGACCTAGCATACCATGACCTTCGGACGACCTTGAAGGCAAAGAAATGAGAATTTCAACAAAAAATGACAGTCTGCTTGAATGGGTGATAATAAGTCTAGCTTCACCACCACGATTTGTCACCACTTGATTTTTTTTATGGGGTCATTTACAGTCGATGGTTTATGTTGTTTCAATACGAAATAAGGAACATTTAAAGCAGCAAATTCGTACAGCATGCGAAGAACTTCGCTACGACAGTATCGTAAGAGCAACCAATGCAAACTTACTACGTAGAACGGAATTGTGTCTACACAATTCACATTGCGAACGTGTGATGTGACTTTTCCACGAAATCGTCTTCATTCAGTTAGTCAAGGTTCCTGAATTGAATGTAATTGCGAATCTTAATAATGAACACAAGTTATTGTCACCCATTCCAGCAGACTGTCATTTCTTGTTGAAATTTTCATTTCTTTGCCTTCAAGGTCGTCCGAAGGTCATGGTATACTAGGTCTTGATACAGGCTATAATACTGTTAAATCAAAAATAAAAAGTGCTATTTATTGTAAAAAAATGAAAGTGACCGTGACAATACTAAAAAAAAATTTTTTCGAACTTTTTTTATTGCAATGTATAACCAATCGAAAACTGATCAACTCTTGTTTAAAATATTTGTTTGTCAGATTATCACAAGTACTTGAAAAATCGTGAAAAGTGTTACGTGGGACACCCTGTATTCCTTATTTTCGACTAGATTTTATGCGAGGAATTATCCCCTTGCCGGTTGTATCATGTTTTCCCAAACACCATGTACATGTTATGTCTCTTTTTAAATATTTGTAATGCATAAAAAATAAGTGTAGTTAATATAGGCACAGTAATTACCCCCCCCCCCCCCCTAGCAATTGAGCCCCATGTCATTTTTGAAATAACGTTACTTGAAATATCGTTTCAAATAAATAATATCAGTAAAATTATACATATTTCAGTATTTCACCCATTCATTCCCCGTCACAAGTGCATAAGATCCGCATTCTCGTGAGTATTACCATTTACATTACCCGATTACCATTTTCGTGTGCATTAAACATGCGATAAAATGAAATTAAATCTGTCTTCGAAGAGAAAGGATCTCTCCACTGTTAAACCGTCCGATATGTCTTCATTACGAAATGAAATCATAAAGGAGATGCGGTTTTATATTACGAGTAATAACACGGTTTCTGGTTAATTATGTTCGCGGCGCCTATTACTCTGAACCATTCTCGAACGAGTTTGACTTAATAACCTTTTATTTAATCCTTGAACTTTCGACCCACGTACAAATTTTCACGATGCACCCGGTCTACCGACAAAAATATTTAATAATGCTTAGAGCATCGACAGGAGTGCCTTTTAAATCACGAACGTATTTTTATCGAACGTATTTCCTGCTTATTTGTATACATTATGTAATAGATTGTAGATAGTACATTATGTGTAGAAATTATACACATTTCGCAAGAGACCTAACATAGGCTAGGGCAGAATGTAAAATCGTTGCGATACTTATTATCTCTGGATCCACGCTCAATGTTTTTATTTACTACTATTGGGATTGTAAAGACAAATTTACGTGGAAATTTATTCAATAAATTTACTCCTTGCGGCATATATTATGCTAAAGGGACTTATAGTTCTAATTACTCTCCTTCGATTTTTATTAACATTACTACAGTTAAACTTCACCTTCTGGGACCAAAAACTTTTATCTTTTTTTTCTATGTAATCCTGTATATCTTGACGAGAAAATGCCAAAAATCGAAGTTTTAATGCGAGGAATTCACTAGTTCAAAAGTTATGCGTGTTTAAAGATGCCCTTATCTCTAAAAAACGCTTAAAATCGTTCATCTTTAAAGACGCATAACATTCGAATCAGTGAATTCCTCGCATTAAAACTTCGATTTTTGGCATTTTATCGTCATGATCTACAGGATTACATAAACAAGTTAAAAATTTTAGATCCCAGAAAATGAAGTTCAGCCCAGTTTAAATATCGACAATTACTTAGCGTTCAAACACTTTCCGCTGTATACGATCCACTGTATGTTATGATAAATAGTATGGAACGGTATTAAAAATGAAATTGTCCGTCTCACGGAGAATAATTGGCTATCTGAGCCCACAATTCACCGTCGCGCTTCGTACAAGCAAGAATTAGAGGTCTAGAGCAATGACCGATAATCGATATCATCCGATTAAGCGTCCAAGGTGAAAGGATCGGACCTTCGATCGAGGCGGCGATGTGCGGGGGAATCATCGTGGATCGACATCTGGATCAGAACGTTCCGTACTAATGCCCCAATTAAGCCATCGCGGAGCATCGCTTCACCCTTATCGATCGCCGCTCATTTAGAGTCATCCCTTTGTTTCTGAGACTCGGCGACATTAATTGCGATACATTGTAGCCGAACTAAGGGGAACCTGAAAATCGCGCCCCTCGAAGCATGAGAGCTATAATTTGACAGTCGTAGTAACCCGACAACCGAATTTCACCGAATGGTGCAATCCATACGCGATGCACAGCGCCGACCGAGAATTTTGATCCTGTTATGATTAGGCTGCGAAATCTTTATGGAAGATAAAAATTGTATCAATTACACGAAAAGGAAATTACACAAAAATTGATTCCTTCTCAGAGCTGGTTAAAATACTATTCCAAATAATGAATAGTCTATTTTATTTTAAAAAATGAAATATTTTACTTGTTAGAAAAATGATTCTGAAAATAGTGAGAATTTGATTTATTTTTTCTCTTATTCGTAACGATCAAATATTATTTCTGAAGATATTAATGTACAGGGTGTATGAAAAATAAGTGTGAAACTCTCTCCCAAAGATGTCCTGCACCTTGATTTTCAAGGTCAACATTTTTTTCATTGCATCTTATAGTACCTGCTCGTATGGAAGAACGAAAGTCTCAAAGGGAAGACGTCTTTAAAGTTTCGTAAACTGTTTCGATCCATACGTCTACAGGGTGTTCCAGTATTGGGTACAACGGCGGAGGGAATGATTCTTCACGAGAAAATAAATCGAAAATATGGAATAAATTCTTTTAATATAATGGTTATAGTTGATTGTAGCACGATCTTACTCTTGACTGGTCACTGGCTGGTACATTCACCGTACTCGAAGGGTTCGCAAGCTCTCAAAAATTGATTCCAAGAACGAACCGAGCCGTCGACCCCGACAATCCGTTTGTTTAACCGAAAACCTGCGGATAACCTCATCGTGACGAAGGATCGCCGGCGATTATTATGAAACGCAGATTTACACGAGCACCGGGGGAAAGAGGCTCGCGGCGAAGAAGACGAGAAGCTCCGTCGGTTTCGCCGCCGGTGGAATAACATCCGTGGTTTTCTTTGAAAACACGGGGCGTAGTGAATTTCATCGGCGAAAGATAACCGAGGGATCTACATACGGAGGGTAACAAGAATCGATGGCGGGAAGGAGGGGTGGGGGTGGGGGGGGGGGGGGAGAAAAATATTTGTTCGAACGTTGATCGATCCCCCACGTAGAACGAGTAATCGGCGTGTTTGTTTGATCGTGATTAAAACGAAGACTCGTCAAAGGGTAACGCGCTTCCAAAAGATAGCAGCGCGCGAGATTTGTTTGGAAAATGGTCCTGGAATTGCCTTGGTATCGCCTCCGCTAAATCATCTTGAAGTTCTCGAAACGTTACTGGTACTTGTTACTTCGAAGAAGACGCACGGCTGTGTATTTTAAACTGGATTCCGATTTTACTGTTCTGGAAAAGAGCAAAGGTTCTACGATTTCTTCCGCGTTTAATTTAACGCGCGTTCATTATCTTCGGGGAAGACGGGGTCGAGAATGATTATTATAGATCGGTTTACGCTTCCGCGGATTTAGCTCGCAAGCACCGGCTTTCAACGGATATATTTTTCTTGTTGCTCGAGTTTAATTGAGGTTCAGGTAGGACGGAGATTTCATTGGATTTTATGAAAGTTTCCGTGTACTTTCTGTTAATTGAATTTGTACTGCAGAATGCACTGTAGAGCCGTGCGCGCATACAGTCCACGGTGGATTAGTCGGTAACCCCATGAACTTTGATTGCAAGGAATGTTTATTGACGGAATATTTTACTGCGCATTGTCCCGTCCCTTGTAATACGTTACCTGCCGGCGATTTTTTCATAATTTTTCAAAATCGTGGTCCGTGGCTAAAGAGTTTTTAATGGATCATTCAACAGCAACAGCCATGGCAATTCTGAACCAACAAATCATCTCCGGTAACGTCATATAAGAATGTTGTTTCAGATTATAGTATAATTTTCGACCTACATATTTCTCTTATTTCTGACCTTGTATGACCTTGGAAGTCATTGCGTTACGTATCAGTTAGTTCGTCTTCATCCACGCTTTCATATAACATTAACATAGCATTCCATTTAAGAAACTGAAGGTCACATACGTTTCTCGAAAAAGAATGTAAACATAGAAAATTGACGTAGGTTGTCGTGTTACCAGTAAAATAAACTGTAAGTTCTCTCTCTCTCTCTCTTCCATTCTTTTGACATACTTACTGTTTGTGGGAAAAACAATAGTTTGGACCTTGTTATTTCAAAGTCGTGTAACAAAAGAGTTCGACGTACTGTTGGTGCCTCACAAGTATCGCGGAACGGCACAAGGACAAAGGGGGCCCTCGCTCGCTTCTCCCAACTCCACTGTTGACGCTCCCGTATTTCCAATGTTAGGCTTGACGTCACACGCTACACAGTATGTGTGACCGCTTTAGCCAATAGTTAGCTACAGCCGAAAATGCGTGTGAAATGAGGCGTGCCCCGCCCACTCTGACCAATCGGCCCTGCATTCCTTTCATGTTTAGGTATACCCAATTACGACATTGACCCACCATAGATTTACAAGGTCGTGATTGGACTTGCGACAGGTGAAATGAATTCATTGACCTATGATCGGTTCGACTTTCAAGGTCGGAGTTTGACTTGCGTTAAATGAGACGGTGCGTCGACCTATGATTAAGTTTTTCGTATCGATCGTTCGATATGCCATTCAAACGATTAACACTTAACCTACCACGGTCAAATGACCGGTCCGTTGTTTGACAATTATTGACATTATAAATACGCTTTCACAGGAAATCACGGAAATGATTGGCAAATCTTTCCTGTTTCGAATTTTCCCATGAAAACTGCAGGATTTGTAGTTAAAAGTTCATACTTTCGAACTTATATAACAGTTAAAAAAATAAAATTTGTTTCACCCTGAAAAAATTGTAATTCACCTTAGATTTGTGTTTTTTTACAAAATTTAAGTACATCCAATCTTTTCACTTCTATAAAGCGTTTCACTCTTGTATGTTTTATGCTTGGAAGGTTTAGCGTTAAATTAACTCTTTGCACTCGAAGCTATTTTAACTCCAAAACCAAACATTTCTTCCGACCTAGAATATTTCCCCTCTATATATATATTTTTCATGTTATACATACAAAAAATGGTGCAATTTACTCGTAATGCCGACATGTTTAGTAATTTATTAAATACAAATAAATTTAATAATCCAAAAAATATTTTGAATATTGATACAGCAATTTTTAGTGGCGCCTTACAGTCGCCATTCGAGTGCTAAGGATTAACAATTCGCGTTTATAGCGAGACGTTCCCTTCCAGCAAAAGTGAGTTAAAAGTTTTATTTCCGTTTTAACCGTGCAGAGATATTGCTTTTGCATATCGAGTACGTCGTTGACAAGCTCGAAGCATAAAAATACTGCAGATTACGATTTGACCGGGGTGGTTCACGGTCGAATAACGCTGCAACAAGGATCATCCTGGACGGGGATCGAGCAGGACGCGTCGAAAGGGCTTGCAGAGTGAAACAATGACGTAGAAGCCTCGAGGAATGCAGTTGCTCTTGAGCGGTTCGACCGGTTCGACGCCGTTCCGTGTCCTATGTCTCTGTTTTTCCACTTTTTGTCATTCCATCCACCTCCGACATCCCCCGTGCGCCGTCTGGCAGGTTCATCTTTCGCGAGACATCCCCTGGTCTCTCATCCCACTCGTTTTTTCCCCCTTTCCTTTTTCCTGACAGCTACGGGATCCTCGATTCCATTCAATGGCAATACCAGTTTCATGGGAAACGAACGATCCGTTGGCATGTATAATTCAGATACAAGTCATGTGCATCTGCTCAGATAACATTATCTTTTCTATCGAATCGCATCACTATTTATAACTTTTTAAACCGTAGTACTTGTCCTTTTTAACCACTCGCGTTCTTACTTAATTTACCACTAAAGTAAGTAGAACATCTTCCTACGTCAATGTTTACGCCAATGGTTTCTCTAACGAGTAAATATTCTCAACAGAAAAAGTAGAACTTTATTTCGGGTTAGAAGAACGTGACAAACTTATCTTTCGCATCTTCCGCAGCCACACTGGGTCGTTTATGATCAGGGCTATTTTTTACTGTATCAAGCTTTCAAAAAATCTGACAAAATTCTAGGATACTTATTCAAGTCTCTACTTTAATACTGTTGTCAATAGAAAAATAAAAATTTTACGGATTAAATTCGGAAAAATGAGGGGATCTCCTCTCTTTTCCCTACACATAAAAGACCCTAAAAATGTTGTAAAAAACAACTTTTAGTATTTTCTCTGCAATTTTTTCAGTTTCTTTTTCACGTCACGTAGAAACTAATTGACCCCACTTCTCAACAAATCCAAATCGTATGATCCAATATTTAAAAAAGTTATCGTCTTTTTAAGTGTGCCGGAAAATTATTACGAGTGACTGTACATATCTTATAAATTATGCTTAAAGTTTTCGCTGCGAGTCTGACTCGGTATCATAAGGCAAGGCGTTAAGCGGTAGCATTAATAGGCAGGAAGAAGCTGATTTCGGTTTTTTTATCGTTAAAAAAATGCAGTTACGGTACGCAACGATCCAATAAATCTGCCGATCGCTGAACACCTAAGGTCAAAATGTCGGTCGTTCGAGGAGGTCTCGAGTCGGTGCTCGAAAAATTTTTTCAGACTTTACTGCTCGGTTTATCTGACCCTGTTAGACCCCAATCCCATTACCATTTCATCTCTTCTCGCGCATTTCGTCGCGGGTTTACGAGGCGCGTGACGTCGACGTCGATTCCGCTACGCCGCCGTCTCGCCACTCCATGCTCCGTCTATCCGTCTATCCCTTCCGTCGTCGTCGTCGTCGTCGTTCTGACGAATACGACGGCTGCTCTGTTCCCCATGGAATTTACGAGTCGAGTGGTCGATCTTGTTGTACAAATGAGTTTCAAGGTTTTCGGTGCACCACCCGCCGCCAGATGTTTCATGCTTGCAACGGAAACCGGACTCGCCGCGCCGGTTGTTTGGACACTTGGCCGAATATTGCCGCTTATTGTTCGACCGCGGATTTTATTCGCTTGCACCGTTCTCGCCGGCGTAAAACGAAACGAAGCATAAAGATAAATACCGTGTTTGCTCGTTACGGAACGGTATAGTAGTTATCCGTACAGTCAGGGACAAGGTGATAGGACATCCTATTAATTTGATGAAATTGTCAGAATATGTGCAATTGGTTGTTGTAAACAACAACTTTTAGTATTTTCTCTGTAATTCCTACCAATTGCAATTTTGTCAAAATTTCTTTTTCCAAAAAATCTAAGCTGCATGGGGTAAGGAACCCAATTGTTGTAGGGGTATCCATTACTGTGCCTACATTAATTATATTTATTATTAAAGAATGTAAACACGGACCGCGCGGCCGTAGGCGTATTGCATACCGTCAATTAAACAACTAAATACAGTTCCAATTATATCGTGTTTAATGTCATTTTAATCAGAAAAATGCCACAAATAAGTTGGTGAAAGTCCCATAAAAAAATAATGAAACATAAAGAAGTTTTGTAATTGGATTAGTAGTGGTTCGTACCGATATACCCGACCCGGTATCGGATTACGCGGCATTTTTACACTCGAGCTTCTTGGCCCCCCGCGGGGTATGCCCCTCAGTGGAGGGAGTAGGCGAACTGACTAAGATCGTGTAGTTCTTTTCGGCTTAGATCAAGTCTTTACTGTACTGTAATTCACTGTAGCTCTTGATAGGAGCGTAGTCTCTGATAAACGAAGCAAATGTGTGCATGCGTGTGCTTTAAACGTTAAGCAAATACTGGGGAAAATTAATTTTCTGCTTTTTACCTTTAAAAAAATTTGGAGCAGCAAATAACGTAATATCTCGATGACTGCACTGTCCATTTATCGAATTGTTTTTATAATATCGTAATTCCTTTAGGAGTATAAATTAAATTTGATTAAAAGGTTTTTCTAGTTCGTTTAATCCCTTCGCTTACTTTTTGGAATCAGTTCTCCATTAAAGCTTCTATTTTTTTCTTTTTAATAATTTAATGAAAAGTAAAGCAATTCTGCAGTTACTCCAAAGCGTATTCATATTTATCAAATACATTAAAATCATTAATTTTTATTCGATTCAATTTGGGATTAGGAAACGGGTAATACGTTCATACGCACTTTTTGTTCATTATTTAGTTGAATTGATTTTGTCACTGATGTACGTACATGCTGTACTGCGATCACGAAAGTGTTGACGAACGGCTGCAGGTATCACGAACGCATGCGACCGAAGTTTCTATCGCCAGATCGTGGTCGCAAAAACCGCGATACCGTAATGTTATATTTCGGTCGGCAGGCAGTGGGTTGGAATTTCGATCGAGTAAAAAGCACCGTGACGTAATAGGCGTTTCCGATCGGCGAACAACCGATTTCTGGCCGAGGGGGCGAGCAAAAACGATTGTCGATACCAACGGTCGCACTACGGGCGCCGCCGTTCGTTCAATGGAGATTCTAGTCCGGAGCACGATATTTTATTCTAACTTCGACATTTTTTTACACGGTTCCGTTGGATTACCGTCTGTTTAAATCACCGCATACACGTGTATCGAACTAGTTGATAATATCTGAAAATGTTTCCAACGCTTATTGGTTTCTGGTCACACGTTTTTATCATAATGGTACATAAACGATACCAGGAAGCAAGCGCAAAGTCAACGGTAATAACAGTGATTGTTTTTTGTAAATGTTTTTACAATCGAAAAGAATAGTAATTGTGTAGAAGTTGGTCCTCATTACCGATTTTGATGATCTTGAAATATGTCGCCAATATGGGTTGCATGTAACAGATAGTCAATGTCATGGAAGGTAATTTTCTTTTGAATAATAATTTCAGAAAAACTCGGTACATTATATTAATTCCAAAAATTTGTTAAATTACGGATAGTATTGTTGTCGCTTTTGAACAACACATCGAGAAATCCTCAACCGTCGATCTTTGGTTTTAAAAAGACTGTTAAAAAATTGCCGGCAAGTAAAGTGTTAATTGTTGGGGACCAACGCGTCGAAGCTGCGCATTCCATTGCGGGCCCACGATCAAATGGGCCTCGGATGGCCATGGACAAAAGCGTCGGTTTGTTTGCTAGCCGGCCCGCCAACAACCCGGCCTTTCTTGCATTCGCGATCAGCAGACGCCCGTAAAACCCGACGGAACCTGTTTGAAACCCTGCGGACGCGCACCGCGCAGTCATTCATTCAGGTGTGTCCGACTATAAATAGAATTCCCGGAAGCCGATCAGAAAAGTCGATCGTTCTTTGCCTCGCTCGATTTAGTCCACGGATGAAGGGGATTGTTACAGACACGCTGGTTCCGACCAGCTTCATCATCCAGACGCTACTTCTTTCTTATTATTTTCACCGAGACTACCCCGATTTGCCTTTTGCTTATGTCTTTTTATTTTTAGAGATCTCCAACCAGAAGTTGCTGGCATTCTGAACCAATGAAATGAGAGAACTAACCACTGGATAAATCCTCTGTTTGACTTATAACAAAAAATTAAATATACAGAAAAGTGTTGCCTTTATTTTCAGAATTGTTGAAGATCTGTAGATTTTGGCGAGAAATTAATATACTTGGCTTGGCTTTAGGTGGCACCACAGAAATGAAACTTAGAATAAAATTTGACTCGGTATAATTGCAAATATATGTAAACATAATTTACTCTAGTGCCATAATAACTAGTTAAACAGAAGCAACTTTTACTATTAACATTTTGAACGCCAAACTAGAAACCCCAAAAATTCCATAAAATCGAAGTAAGTTATTTAATGAAATAAAAATTGCAAAAAATTAAATGTACGATACTGAGCAATCCTCCAACTTTCTTGCATGTTACAGATCCTAATTAAGTTTAGTACAATGAATATATCAACGTAAAAATTCATTTGAAAACCTGCACAAATAATTCCGTCAGCCACATATGGCTGACGTGGCGTTCAACGTGTTAATATAGGATATAACAGTTAGTTTTTTAAACGGAACTGTACAGTTTTAATTTCAGTAAACAAGTCGCAAAGCGTTTACCCTTATTGCTAAAAAAATCCTACAAAAATTCAGTGGAACCTACATCGGCAAGAAACCACCTTCCGAACCTATAAATTAGCATAAACATGGTAGCATAGCACGTCCGGTAAATAAGGAAGAACGTCATTCCGCGCGGCTCTTGTAACAGAAACTCAATATCAATACCCGCACTCCGGCGAGCGTTAATATCGCCTCCATTACTTAATGGTATCGTGGTGTTGCAATATTTATACGCGGCGACATACCTTAACCTTCGAGTGGACACGAACGCTGCAGCAAAAGGAGGAATACGAAATTTCTTGGTCCACGGGTCGAGTATACTCAACACTGTCGCCATATTCCGAGCGTAACGCCTGCGACTGTTCTCGAATTACCGTAGAGCTCTGGCAATACTTCACAAAAATTTATCCAGGATGGTCTAAGCAAGTTTGTTTCTCAATAAGAGAACACTGGCAATACTTCAGAAAAATTTATCCAGGGTGGTCTAAGCAAGTTTGTTTCTCAATAAGAACAAAGTTCTACCCGTCAATTCCATGCGCTGCAACTCGCTTTAAGGCAGGATTGGGCACATTTCGTTTCAAATAAAATAACAAGTAATCGTTTAACTCCTTGCACTACTATTTATTTTGTGATTATAATGATTAGAAATTCTTCATCGTTCTGAATTTCACAGAAAAAAAGATAGTTTATATTTATTGTATGCCTATGTTTTCTCCAAAGGATATATATCAACTACAACAAAATAAAATTTTATTTTGGTTTAAAGGAAATCAATAACTTACATGTTTATTACACTCTGTTCAGAATCTTCATCCCGAGTCTGACGGGACGCTGAAACGGCGTTTAAATCAAATAAATTATTTTGAAATAATATTTTATTTCGATTACATTATGCAAATAAAATAATAAATAATTTCACCTCACAAAGAGGTTATAGAAGTAATTAAATTAATTATGAAATTTATGTATGCTAATTGCCATCGCTTTTAAAATTGTTTTTTAATACACGAAATAAATATAATTTTGGAGAGTACGAATTATTTGATGAAATGAAAAGTTATTGGAATTTCATTTGAAATTAAATTTGGTTGTTCAAATAAGCTAACATACGCTTGGTTTAAACGACGCGTGGCCAAGTAGCATAATATATTATCTTAACGATTATTTTATAGAAACGGCCCACTGTGCGGCGTTGGTCGTGCGCACAACAAAAGCGGGCAGAGAAGGACGCCGCGAATCGAAATCAGCCGTTCCCGATGTCCTCCTCGTCCCGGTGTCCTGGTTTTCCTCGCTCGCGACACGAAACTTTGTACTCGGAAAAATCCGGGTCGGCTGCTCGCGTTTCCACGGATTCGACAGTTGCTCGAGGAATACAGAACATTGTCATCAGTGGGTAGCGAGCGGGTACGGGCCCCTGTATCGAAGATGTTTGCATCCGAATCTGCACGGAAATTACATTTTGGCTTGGAAACGAGGAAAATCTTTAACACCTAGACTGACAAATCTTATACGAACCAGCGACAGTTTCAGACCTTGCAGGCTTCATCTAAAACACATAATTACGATACGCTGTTGCATTCACTTGAAAAATATAAATTTTATCTGGTAATTTTTCCATAATTGGTTTAACACGAAACCTACCAAGCATTAACGGTATCCGGTAAGTATTGCCTTATAAAAATTGGCAATCCTAAATTATTGAGATTGTCCGTAATTTTCAATATAATGAATGGTTGGACAAGGAAATTTATTCTACTATTTTCCCTAAATGAATTTTTATAGTTTCAATAATTGTAAAATATAAAACCAGTCATTTTGCCCGTGGTAGGTTCAGTGTTAAACGAATAGGTGACTCGATGAACTCCTTCGTTCAACTTTTGGTCTTTCTGAATAAAAAATCATTGTTCACATGATACCTAAAAACAATTCAGACGTCAGAGATCCAGATAATCGAAGTTCTACTGTACTGTAACAGTAAACCTATCGAGCATTAAAAGTGGCTGCCGTGTGTACCTTACAAAAGCGGGAAGATAGAATTTATTTAGATTTTGTACCGTTTTCGGATTAAACTTTACTTCAGGAAACCAGAAATTTTTAACTTTTTTTAGATGATCTTGTAGATTTTGACGAGAAAATGCCAAAAATCCAAGTTTTAATATTGAGAATTCACTGGTTCAAAAGTTATGCGTGTTTAAAGTTCTGCGATTTTAAGCGTTTTTGACAGATAAGGGCGCCGCCATATTGGTATGTACTCAGATATCGCCCAATGAGCGGAGCCGCGAGGAGTTTAGTTGGGGTTAGGTTCGTGTGGAGGGGCGGAGAATACGCAGACTACGCTTGCAAAACTACGTTATCGACATCACCGTGTGCTTGTGCTACCATCTAGCAGCTGCACTCGTTAGACGACACGTGACGCTTAGTATATACTAACATGGCGGTGCTTTTACCTAAAATCGCTCCAGTTTAAACACGCATAACTTTTGAACTGCTGATCTCCTAGGATTAAAACCTGTATATTCGGCATTTTCTCGCCAAAATCTACGGGCTTACACAAAAAGAAGTTAAAAATTTCTGGTTCCCTTAGGTTAAGTTTAAGCCGATTCCGTTATAGTATGTACTTGAGTAATGAATCTCCCATACAGGTGTCTTTATAACTTCGATAGTTGTAAAATAAAAAGCCGGTGATTTAAGTGTTCGTTGTTGGCGAGTGCTTTGCTCGCCTTTTTTTTTTAAAGGATTGTTGGTGTAACAAAATAATGTCATCCCGTTTCGAAGAAATACTCGGAAGATTCGTCGATGGAAGCGAGACAGAAGCCTCGTCGTATCCGAGAGGAAACAGGCTTATACCGTGCAGCCGCGGTCACTTGTATTCGAGACACGCGCACATTATTCGATAGGTCGGCAGGAAACAATGGGAGGCGACGTGATTGCACGACGAACGCGGCCGTTGATTCGACGGGGACGTCCCGCGACGTCTCTACTCCCGGCTGCTCGATAAACTCGTAACCGTCGCGAGGTTTCCGGCGTTTTCTCGATCGCCGAGTTTTCGCGATTTACTGTCCGCTCCGCTTTGCCTCGAAAGCGTTCTCTATGTTTCGTACGCGAGAAAGGAAAAGAAAACAATTGCGGACTCGGGTGACGTGACCTTTTGTGGACCCCATTGCGAACGTCGCGTCGCGTCCGTGCTATCAACTCTATCAACTTAGAGAACCGCTTCTCCAATACGGTTTCGCGACGTCGATTCTTGACTTGTCCGAAAATGTTTCCCTGTGAAAATCTGAAGCTACAATTTGTTAGGAAAATTTGGAGAAATGCAGAGACTTCTGAAAAGAACGCGCCACAATAAACCATATTCAATGGAACTTGAACGCGTTCTTCTTCGGAACAATTTTCTTTTACTGGTAAAACAAAAATATCCAAGCAATGTGGCCGAGGTTTAAGCCATCACACGAAAAAGTTATAAAAAACTTGGTATTGTTAAAAGAAACCGTGAAAGAAAATACATGTTATTGTGTACACGGCTATACCGGGTGAACCGCGAATCGTGACCAGTAGAGATTACTCTGTTATTAGCAGTCCGATCGAAAATGTTTTTATCAGATATAGCATGGTTTCAAGAGAGCTTTCACGTGATCATAGAAAATCTTTTGTCAACTACTTTTTTCATGATTTTTCAAGGTCACCTCCAATTTTTTGCAAATACACCTATAGCTTTTTTAAGTCTATTTGTTAGAGGATTTCAAGACGAATTAGGTAAGTATCGTAACATAACTTTTACGTTAATTTAAGCGATATTCAAAATCAGCTGCAATGACGAATGCAAGCGAATAAAAAAGGCTTTAGCACTTACTATGACCTCTGCACTGATAGCTGAGCATGCGTCTACAATTCTCTGTAGCATATCTTCCGACGTTGTAGGGCTGCTAATAACAGAGTAATCTCTACTGGTCACGATTCGTGGTTCATGATAAAAGGGGACCCAGCACCAATGACCTTGACCTTGACATAGGTTGACTGGAAAACACTTTAAACAAATCGATATTGAGATATTTATAGTCAAGCCGTAGAACAGCTGTTTCCTCTCCGATTTCGATGATTTTTGGATATGTTAATATACAGGGTGTCCCAAATTTTTGTACTTTCTTGAATAGAGTGTCTCCTGAGGTCATTTGGAGTACCTTTTTTCTTTGCGATAATGCTCTCCACAGCTTCGTTAAAGAGTTATTAACGAAAAACAGGGACCAATCACAGCGCAGCTACAGCGGACGGATTCCGGCTCAGCCAATGCGAACGCGACGCTCAGCGCGACCTGTCGCCGAGTCGGCATCTGTCTGCTGTAGCTGGACTCTGATTGGTCCCTGTTTTTCAAAGGAAAAAGTTACTTCAAATGACCTCGGGAATCACCCCATTTAAGGAAGTATAAAGTATTATACTTCCTTAAATGGGGTGATTCCGGATACTAAAAGTATTTAGGACGTACTGTACAAGTTCACCAAAAATCTAACCACATCCCTTAACAAGAGATCTAATATAATTTTTGATGAACTTGTCGAAGAAGTTACGAGTTTACCGATTTGGACTTGGGCATTTCGGAAGGATGTCTCGGATCGTTTTATCCTCGAGATGGTTCGCCGAAATCGTTCGTTAAACTTTCATCTTCTCCGAACCGGGCTGCTCCCTTCGTCGTCCGCTCCATTCCGGATCTTAACAATCGACGATTTCCGATGCACGCATAAACAGACCCGTGGCACGTTCCGAACGATAAAACGGGGGACGTTCGCCATACGTCCGCCATAAAATGGCTGACGCGACGCGCGGCATTGTACATTCCGCTTGTCGCTGCGACGACAAGAAACAGATTTCTTTAACGACCGTTGTCTTTTCTGTGTGTTGCAGGTGAGTAAACTCTCTCCTATTGTAAACTCGGCGGCGCTCAAGGTTTTTCCGGCACGTAAGTACACACGTCGAAAAATTTTGCTGAAATATGAAGCTCCGCCGACAGTCGCGCTCTCCTAGGAGATTCTGCGGTGAGTGGCATGCAGTCGTTGCTCACTCCCTAGCTAAATCCTTCAGGAACAATGCCCTTCTTTGTAATCCCCGTCCTGTGCACCGCTACGCTGTTCACGATAACAGATAGCGAGAGCAGTAATAAGAAGGTGGCTTGCCAAAGTAAAGGATAGTAATCAGCACAGATTTTGTATGTACAGGAACGTATGGAAATTCACGATATGCCAAACTACTGTAAATAGAAGTAATTAGATTAGATTCGATATAATAATAATAATCTTTATTTATTCAGCCGCGTGGCTAGGGACCAGACTTGGCTTTGCAATTGACCTAACTTAACCTAAGCATTCTATACATTCTCCTGTTTCCATTCACTTTTCCTTTCTCCTCCTTTCTTCTACTCCTAATTACCTTATCTAACCTGTCTATCCTATCTGTATGCATACGTATCCTTTTTTGGACCGTGTTATTTTAAAATCGTCTAAAAAAAAGTGTTGGGTGTACCACAGTTTTCTTTCGATATAAGACGACGGCTCGGGACGGCTTTCGACGTATAGCGAATCAGGATTCCTATTTGACTTGACATTGTTCTTGAGTCGACCGAGAGATTATGGGTCCAATAAAGTTGTTAGTCGTGCAGCAGTATCGTTCGTTCGAAAAGGATAGAATATATAACATACTCTCTCGTTCTGGCTCTAAGCGGTGTCGAGCGAACAACTTTAAAAGAAGAAGAGGGGATAGAGATTTTCTTGCTGCGAAAAAAGCAATTGTCGTCTTATATCGAAAGAAAACTGTATGTAGCGCGTGACGTCAAAGCCTAAACATTCGAACTACAGGGGCGTCAACGGGAGGATGGGCGGAGCAAGCGAGCCCCCCTTTTGCCTCTGTCCAATCCCATGAGACTTCTTATGAGACACAAACAGTAAGTATAGCAAATTCTCGACATATGCCAACAATGCGGGTCTTGCGTCGTGTATTGTTCAGGAGACATACCCGAATCGTGTTATGGTTACACTTCTCGGCGTCCGAGGCCTGTCGAGCTTCCTGGTCCCTCGCGGGGTATACCCCGCGATAGTGGGGATAATTCCGTGACGTTTATAATTCAGGCCTTGGCGACATATCTGCAGAAATCACTGTACTGCGCGTGTCACAGGAAGTCCCGTGAAAGTGGAAAAGGCATGCCTCTTTTCACATGTAGTTTCGGCGCTAGCTACTATGTAGCGTGTGATGTCAAAGCCCAAACAAAGGGGCGTCAACGATGGGAATAGGCGAAGCAAGAAAGGCCCTTTTCTCTTGTGCCGTCCTGGGAGACGGTTACAGTGAATTCCCGTTGTAAGTCAGTGCAAGCTTCGCGGTTGAAAGTCATTGGAACTGCCCACACCACCGCGGGGTATACGATATATCGCTTTGCTGTCCGTTTCTACGTGCAACATTGTACCAGAGAAAGACATTTTCTCAGCCTTCTGCTGACATAGAGACGGATAGTGACATTTGCGTATCCAGCATGCACTGTGTATTTCAAATGCAACGTTCGGCGACAACCTCAGATTTCGTTTAAACGTCTCTCGCCAGAACCGCATAACTGACTTATAGCAGGAATTCACTGTATTGTGAGGCATGTACAGTACGTAGTTCGAATATCGATTTCCGAACAGTTCGTTGAAAAATTGATGAATACGATGGAGATGTAGGGATTTGTGTGACGCAGGATTTTGAACACGTCGTTTGTGGGACCTGAAATATCTGTCAATTTTGTACCTGAATAGAAACGCAAAATATTTGGTGGAAATTCGTCGTTGAATATCCGACTTTGAGAATTCCAATTTTTCGGCAGATGGCAAACATTTCCTATGATGAAAAGAAAAAACGATTTCCGGAATATAAGTCTCACGTTATTCGATCCTAGAGAGATCCTTTGGTAATTATTTACAAAGAGGTACTCCTCTCTGACTTTGATGAAATTTAAATATGTTAAGCAGCTACATATTTTGAACAACTTTTTCCTCTTCATATACGAGAGGATCCCTTTTAGTTTTCGAGATGTTCGCAAAAAACTATACCTTATTTGGTAATTGTTTACAAACCGACCCACTCACCGATTTTGCTGAAATTTTAATGTTATAAACGACATTTTGAACAACTTTATTCTTTTGCAATCACAGGGGGTTGCTTTTACTGTTCAAGATATTTACAAAAAACCAAATGTCACTAATGCATTGCATTTTTCAAGCGACACACTTCAGATTTGAATGAAATTTAAATATGTCTAGCCGCTTGCACTAGCCGATCGCACAACAACTTAGAGCGGTATGCGTAAAAGCATTCCTCCTCCTCCTTGAAACAAAAAAAAAAAAAAAAAAGAAAAAAGGAGGTAATTAGGAGGTAATTAGAACAAATAATGAAATATCAGCTTTGAACCTAGATCTAAGTGTGCATTTTCATATGAGTGATCGAGCCGATCCTCTCCACCCCCAGCTTGACCTAATTGCTATTTATTCTCAATTTCTTGAAGTGAGTTGAGATTAGGTCGTGGAAAATACGAAATTGAAAGTGAGTTGGGGTTAGGTAGTGGGGCGGGGGAGAAAGCCGTCCGTCAGACCGGCCCGACCACGCATATGAGAATTCGAAATTCATTGCAGTAGTAGCAACAGTTTTTTGCGAATATCTCAAAAACTAAAAGAGACTCCCTCGTATGTGAAAAGGAAAAAGTTCACCAAAATCGGAGAGGAGTATCTCTTTGTAAATAATTACCGAACTTTTACTAAATGTTTGAAAAATAACAATATAAAATTTTGATTGCACAATTCGATTTAAAAAAATATATTTAAAGTTCGGTTCAGATCATATCAGTGTGTCTTTGTGCTCGGATAAAGTCGTCATTGTTGCGAATCGTTCAACAAAATTTTCAGGAAAATCGATACGAGGATAATGCGTTTGTATAGTGCGTGTGTAATCCGTTAAATTAAAATAATATTTGTCTCCGCCACTGCGACGTTGAATGACTGTTCACCAGTGACTCTCGGAATTTTTGATTCTGTGGAATTTCTTCTTTGGCTTCGCTCAATTTCCTTCAGTTTTGATCCGCCCTGTTTCAAGATCGTTCGCCAGATAAGAGCCTATCATAAATTATCCGAAGGCTGAATGCGAGCACCTCGGCATCCACCGTCTTATCTGTTACGCACACACTGTACAGACGCTAAGTAGAATAGGAGAGCGATGAACAGACACGTTAGCCGAGCTTTACTCAATGTCCTGCGCACCCATCGAACCTGCATATTCGATTTGCTCGAAAAGCATGGCCTAGGCAAGAACATTTCTTCTTGCATTTTTCCTTACTTCGTGCCATTAATAATTTTCCATTGACGTTCGTGTCTTCCAATTTTCATTTTTCAAAAAATCTGATAATTCGACCGTGCACCTCCGTGCATTGATCAGACAATTTTTCAAATATCGAAGCAAATTTTAGACAGCTTCAAGTTACTTTAATTTTGTTACTTTTTTAAATACTTTTTTATACGAATTATAATTAATTACATCTTTCTCTGAATACGTGTAAAAATATTCATATTGATAAAAAAAAAAAGAATCATTGATCATACTACATCGCTAAAACAAAAAGAGTAGAGAACAATTACGAACCAAAATTTACGAATGGTAGGAACACAGGGCTTTTGTTTCTGCGCGCAATTTCGAACGCAGCCGGAACAAAGCGTTCGGGTTAGCAATTTTAATTTCTCTTTCAATTTCCGTTTTTCATCGGGACTTTGCCGGACAAAGACACGTCCGTTTCTCTTTCGCGTTGATCGTTCCGCGTTTTTCGTTTTCGGAAAAGCCGAAAGAATAATGACGCGTCGTTCCGAGTAACGTTTTTGACGAACCCGGCCAAAAGAAGAAACAAAAAAAAAAAATACATCCTCGTCGATGAAAGTTAAAGAAGACTTACGAGCGGCGTTGAAACACCGGGCAAACATATCCTCTGGATAAACTTATCTTGTTTTCACGGGCGCGTATCGTTCATGCAAATCGGTCGGTTTACATGCAACGGTATTTTCGTTAGCGAAGGAATCCCGGACACGGATATCTGGACCGAAACAGGCGAACGACGGCCGATCGTATATCGTTCTTGCAATATTTCGACCTGCTGCATACTCGAACATAAAAAGCGAGAAGTACCGAATGTTCGAACCGATGCGTTTTTACTTTTTAACAAAATACCAATGCGTGTTTCACGAGATCCGATGTGATTTTTATATCAATGCACCCGACTCTTTTATACACGGTCTTCTCCTACACGATTTTGAAATAACACGTTCCGAAAAAGAAGTATGTATACACAATAGATCGAAAAAGTATTCGAACACTAAATTTCCCGGTCTCGAGAAATTTCCGACGCTTAAACAATTATTTCGTTAAAACAAATAATTTCAGAAACACATTTGCCATGTGAAAGAATAGTTGGGTGTGCTCGCACGAACGTACGCATTTATTTCATGGCTGTCCATAAAGCAACCTCGCGGTTCCCATAATTGTAAGATAAAAAATTTGAAGCGAATAATTTTTTACTAGATCGAAGATGCAGAATTTTGTTCTAAGAAATCCAGTATTGAAGACTGAAGTAATAAGGAAAAATTATCTCCGTTAAATTGATCTCTGACATACAGAATAAAAGAATTTTAAACGCATCGCAACTGAACAAATATCTGCAGTCTGGTCGCTATGCGAAGATCGGTTTACGAGGTGAAAATTTGCTGTCGTCCTGTTATTGCCGATGGCGATCAAAATTAAAAATATCGTTTCTGGCCGCGACGGTCCGCGGATGTCTCGTAAAATGTCAGATATAGACGGGAAACAAAAATAATTTTTTGTAACGAAATCACACCGGTCTGCTGTTAGCTGCAAATACACTGGAAAGTTCAAGGTAAAATTAAGTCAAGTAAAATTAGAAATTACGGGAATCGACATAATCCTGGGTACAGTTTGCCGATTGTTAGTTGAAATAAATTTCGTTGTAATGTACACACGGAAAAGTTAGAGTAGGATCCTACTCGTTGGATCGAGCAATTCTGCAGCGTTCGGATGCTACTGGGCGTACCTTTGATCGCTAAATTCAGGACCGATATAATATGAGAACGTTACGTGGACCGCAGGATCGAGTAGCCCCTTGTTTAGTCCATACATTTCAGCGGATAATGTAAACAGATTTCGTTAAACCAGAGCGAGGCAATTCCAATTTAACGAGCCAGCGTTCTCAATCCGTAAATCTGCTTCCCAAGATCACGGGAAAGCCATTGGCGAACGAGAGTTCAGCCACGATTATGAGCTTCAATTTATGATAATAAAAAATGTTTGAAATTCTATGGACGTCAACGAATCGATACGGATGACTCAATTTCCTTTGACCCGAAGACGAGTACGTTGATCGAATGTAATAGCTTATAACATAAATCAATTCGGTTTCGTAACTGTGCTTAGCAAACAGTCGGCAGTCAGCTTTTAATCAAAGAAATTATCAAATATAGTCGAACATTTTGATCCAATAAATTGACAACGTATTCATTTAGAAGCACCTTTAAATTATGCTGCGTTAATAGTCGCCGGCAAGTCGTTTGGTAGCAAACGAAAAGTTTCTCTACGAACAACAGCTGGTTCAGGTATACCGAAAGTTATCCCACTACACTCGTGGCAAGCCGCGGGAACCTCGTGATGTGGTCAGCCATCTGGTATTTCAAGTTAAGCAACTAACATCGCGGAAGGAACTGGGATGGGTGGTGACCACGAATTTTTCTGATCAATTTTCCGGTCTGTGCTACCATCCGTATTACACCTTCAACGTCGATCATTGAATTATTGGAAGACTTTCCACCTAGGGCCAATTCCACCTTTGAAAACCTTCTCAAGGTCATGATTTCCTTACAGGTGCTAGGCATGCTAATGGGCCCCAATGTTTTTTTAGGGTCCTTGGGAATACGTATGAATTGTTCTAAGGTCTGAGAAATTCAAAACGTCTACGATTCAACAAGGGTCATGCAACCGTGATACGGTGATAATTCCCAGGTCTTTCACAATTCGAAGGGCCATTGTTCCAAAGGCCACCGGAATGACAAAGAATTGTCATTGACGATTCGAAGGTTCTCAAAATGGTGAAAGGTCCCAATTCCAAGGGCAACAGAAACTCAAAGGGCCATCATTCTAAAGGTCATTGAAAAACAAGGGGCCATAATTCGAAGAGTCGTGGAAGTTCAAAAGGTTGCAATATTTAACGCCATGCGATTTTAGGTAGTGTTGTTAAAATGAGCTCCGAGTCCAGAGCTTTGAAGGCTCCAGTCACGACTTCAGCCGTAAACGCTGGAGCTTTCCAGATTTGTAGTCTATTTCAACAATAGAATTGTTGTCTATTTCTTTTTCCTATTGGAACATCAAGAGCGCCGAGCTGAGCGTTGAAGCTTTGAGTCTTAAAGCTTTGAAAGCTTAAGCTTTATATAATTGTAGCCTTAGAAACGTAGTCTTTAAGACTGAGCTTTGGAGCTTCGAAGACTCGAGCTTTATACAACACTAATTTTAGCAGCTCTGGAAATACAAAGAAGATCGCGATTTCAATGATTAGCATTAAGTTCAATGAGTCGCGATCCCAAATGTCTTGGAAATACAAAAATCCAACATTTTCAACGATTCTTTTTTTTTTTTTTTGAAACTGTGACAGCACTCGTTAACTGCAAACACTCTCACTAATTTTCGTAGCTTCGCAGCCGAGGTTTGTAAAATGTCCGAAATGCATATTAATAATTATCGATATGCAAGCGTTTCATCATGCACAAGATCGTTTGTAGAATATTCATGAGCCCCGTATGGTTTAATTATATTTTTAATTACAAAAACATAATTATCCCACGACGCGTGATCCAGCTCACCGTTGTAAATGCGTTTGCTCGCTCCCGTCGCCTGCACGTAGTATTACGTTTCAATGTGTCACATGCACGTAGCTGACTGTTTAATTCATGGCTAAACGATTTTATACATCGACATAATCTCGCTTCTTTCTTATCAAATAATTAATAATTAAAATAATTATACATTGCACGCGCGGAGGTATATGTATAATCATCCAGCACACTCACCCAGCGTATTCACTGCACGTATTCCTCTTATCCTATTAATATACTCATGGTATATGTCAAAAACCTATTAAAATTTACTAAATCCTCCCATTATGTTCGTAAATATCTATTTTATAAATAAAAGGGAATCTTTGCAATCTCTACAAAATACCACTCATCGTATCTGAAAATAATTTCTATGGGCGAGACTATTAAAAGCATTTTACTAAGCTGTACATCGATTGGGTCGTGAGATAAATTCGTTCGGTTGCTTATATAAATAAATTCCAATTCTTACAATTTAGTTATAACTCATTTCATCGCATGCTCGTAGTCAACGATTTTATATTATGTTGTTGCGTATGAAATGTCTGATTTCAAAATGTAAAATTCATAAAGCGTTTCGATCAATAAATATTACTACAGCCTGCAGGTTTATTGTACATCAGGTTAAAATTCAGCTTGGCAACCCAGAAATTTAAACTTATTACTACATAATACTGTACATCTTGATGAGAAAATGCCAAAAATCGAAGTTTTAAGGCGAGGAATTCACTGATTAAAAAATTATGCGTGTTTAAAGTTAAGCCATTTCAAGCGGTTTTGACAGGTAATGCTCGGCATTGCGCGTCGTTTGATGAACAGAATCGCTTAATGGCAGCACAAGCACGCACTGATGTCGATAACATATACATTTGCAAGCATGATCAGGCCCCCCCCCCCACAACGATCTAATTCCAACCACCTCGGATTATACCTTCTTCTCTTTGAGATTCCGTATATGATTCTCTATATTTTAATTACCGTTTGATGACAGCTTGTCCCAGAACAAAGTGTAATCGCTTAAATTTAAACACGCATAACTTTTGACCTAGTGAATTCCTCGCCTTACAACTTCGATTTTTGGCATTTTCTCATCGGGATGTACAGGATTATATGTATAGTAAAAAGTGAAAAATTTCTGGTTTGCCAAAGTGAAGTTAAGCGGTATTTCATTTTGAGGTACAAAGCTGATCCTTAAGGGCCCGGTCTTCGTAGATTCGCGATAAGATAGAATGACTACATTACCGTCAAAAAATGGTTTTACGTGTCTTAAGTTTTCGTCCTTATATAAAAATATTTTGTGGCTGGTAAAGGGCTCATTCGAAAGAGGAAGGTTCAATCTAGTGCGCGCTGATCAGGAGCTGCCGAGATTATGCAGATTTTTGGTAATATAAGCGTTAGAAGTAAGCCAAAAATTGACGATGTGCGTGTCGTGGAATCCAAGCATTTTTATGCCATTGGTTGAGTTTTCTGGATAAAAGCGAGAGCAGCGCGCACTAGAAAATATCTCCAGCTACAAATTCAGCTATATTTTGTCTTGATTCTCTGCGAAATAAAGCCAAAAACTTGAAGCACGTTTCTGGCGTCAGAATTCATAATATCGATAATACAGAGCAAAAAATGTGACAAGTTTCGTCACAGACTTAAGACCGGTCGGATCAAGACCAAGACGGATCTTAAACTGTGTCTGAAGGCACGTGTCTGTGTCACGTAACTATCCCGGGCCCTTAAGGTCCTATCTTCAATTTCAATTTGAACATACAACATCTCTTCTTAGAACATTTAACAAGTAGGAAACAATGAAATGCTATTTTAAAATTCTTTAAATGTATTCGCTGTTTTGCGTTTGATCTATTCACTTTTATCGTAAGCGGATAAAATCCACAGTCTAATAATAACCGAACGTATGCATGCTACGATCCAATAATAACGAGAGGAAAGGCGAAAGTTAAAGCGACGATGACGGGATCGTAGGAAATCGCGACTACACGCGTAAAGAGTTTTAGACGAAGATTCCGAACGACCGGACCAGTTCCCCGGAAATCCAGACGCGTTAATCGAAAACAAATATTCCGAAAGCTCCGCGAGGTTGTTGGTTCCTCCCGGGAAAAGCAATTCGCCGACGTCTAAATTTACCAGTGAACACGGTTTTCTTCCCTTTTTTTTACGGGATGATTCGCAGCCCCGTTTTTTCTCCTCGAAGACCGCGGGCTGACCTTAATCCCCTGGTAATCGCTTTCCGCCATTAAGTGCTCTTTTGCCCCGCAATCCCGGCGAGTTCTCGACTTGTTGTCAGACTGTTCGAATGAACAAATCGAGTCGTTTGTCGTCTGTTGCGACCCGCGCTACGAGCGAGCATTCTTCCCCCGACAATCCCGCAGCAAGTGGACAATACTATTGTCCTGAGATAAAGGGGTCAACAATTTTTTTGACCACCGATTTATGATCCACAGTACGTTCTCTAACTACTTTTACCGCCGATATCATTTGATTTTTATCCCATTGTTTCCGCTTTTTAACGACACCCACCTAAAACAAAATTGGGTACCTGATGTGAGATCGGTCTCATAATAGGAACTAGGATCCCATGTTTGGAAATAATAACCTGATAACTAGACTACTGATTTTGGTGCAAAATAAAAATTGTTCGGATTATTTGTAAGAAACGGAAGACAGATTACAATTTCTTTTTCTCTTTAATGGTCGTAATACTAAACCTACCACGGTCAAATGTCGCCACTTGTCGCCATATCAAGACTTCTGCCCCCACTCTAACTTCTCCTTCTACCGCGCTATTCCCCACTCTTCCGTCGCGGTCCGGTCACGTGACGCATTTCTTCTCTGTCGTGCATGCTCCGCTCCTGGCAGAGAGAGGGTAACGTTTTCCCCTAGATTCGTGCTCCCTCCCCTCATCTGGCGACACTGGTCCGATTGCTTCCAAAACTGGCACGCATCATTTTCTCACAATTTAGATAGGTAAGACCAGAAAAAATTGAAAGTTGAAAAATGAGAAGCACTCTAGTGGACAACGAACGGGACTCGCAGAAATCTTGCCGCTGCGCTGGCCGGCGCGCGTCTCAGCTTTCCATGGCTCCCGATCTCGAGCTTGTAAATCTCGGATTTCAAACGAAAAACCGTCTCGCATTTATTTTGCTTGCCGGAACAAGCCGACGTTCCTCGGCGCGGTGCGTCAAACTTGCAGTCTCCTGTGAAACAACAAAAACCACTCCTACCCGAACAGAGAAATCACCTGATTTCCCGCGAAATCTGATGTAAGCTGCTGTCGCACAATCTGAACCCGAAAACGACGCACAGTAGTCGATCTTTACCTCTTTACGATAAAAATTCAATAGCGCTTGTAATATTGCAAGTAGGTTGAATCGATTAATAGATAATAAAGTTCTACATTGCATGGACGGTTAATTTCGAAAGTGGTATAATTCCATTTTCCTTTTTTTTCTGATAACGAAGTGTTTCCATCGACTGGAAAGTCCTGATAAGGTCTACTTACTTTGTCCACATCTCTATCCGTTTAAACAGATGTAAGTTCATTGTACAAACTGGCTTTCAGAGAATTGACTAAACCGATATCTTTCCTCAGAATCATGACTGGACTTGCGTTACTTTCAAAATTAATCAATTCTACAATTCCTTAAAAGCACACGAAGTTTACAGTCTTTCGAACATTTCTATAAACATGTATTTCTATTGCTAAGCGATATTACCATTTTTCCAAAATTGGACATTTAGCATAACAGTGATTTTAAATAGGGTTAGCATACGTTGGTACAGTATACCAACAATTTATATCGCGTATTCTTCGTGCATGCTCGTGTTGTCTCTTTTCGTTTCCCTGAAGAAATATAAACCCCGTAATTAAAGCGAATAAATGTAAACATTTCACGTTTGTTCTACAATTTCTAGCTTAATCGACGCTCTCGTCCCTATTTTTCTTCGGAGAAAAACGGTGACCCTGTTTTTATCTATCAACAAACCGCGAGCATCTGAAAAACACCTGGCGCAAAAACAAGGTAAAATAAAGAGGTACAACTACGCAGCTAACTTTTACCGGTAATCGAGTTCGCCCGTTAACTTGTCGGATCAAGTCCTAACGCGGTTAAGTTCTAGTTTATTTCTATTTCGAAAAGTCCGCAGGAGTAAACAAGCAAAAAGGATTCGGATGCTCTAAGAGGGGATTCTCGTGTGAAGCAGGAATTCGATTAAGACTTTAACATTTTTGCACGAGAAAGCTACTAGCTATGGAAGTTTTTATTTTATAGGTACAAATATACATTAAGGAACTAGAAAACAAAATTTGTATTCATCTTCTTATCACTATTACTAGAGTGCGGATTTTATGCATTTATGACAAAAATGAATAGGCTTATTTTAAAGAAGTAAAAACATTGGAAAAATTTAAAATGCGGTTATATTATTTTCAATCTATTAAACATATTAAGAAAGAAAATAAATTTCTATTTCACTCCAGTTTGTTGCAATTCAGTTAGAAAATTTTTCTTTTGCATAAAGATCCGCAGTCTAACTATTACATAAGGTTGCATACAAATGTTATTCCCTTCGGCAGTGGGACCATTATTGGCGGGCAGTGTAGGACTTGTATCAATCATTAGATCCTAAAAGGTAAACAAGTTTTTTAAGATTAATTTGTGCTGTGATTATACTAAAAATCTGACAAAAATTACGAAAATTAGCCAAGGTTCACGCTTTTAATACAGAAATTAAATTTCTTCAATTGAAAGATTGGGTTTATGCGAATCGGAACAATATTGTAAATGAAAAATGAAGTCGTAATCTGTTGTACAATTCCTAGAGCAGTGCTGGGCACGGTTGGGGCCCCTCAAACACTTGCTTCCCCCACCAACCGTTCTCTCATGCAGCGCACGCCTTCGTCGCGTTCGCTGATATCTCGCGTCTTGGTTTCTCCACGGTAACGGTGTTTACAGGAAGGGACCGTTTTGTCACAATTGACGCAAACATGCCCGCAGCACTTCCCAAGAGTAATGCGCAAGGAAGAAAATAAGCGTTGGTTGAACACGATTAGTTAATTAGATATTATCTTGCACGCCGGTTTGGAAAATATTGTTTCAAGAAAAACGTGTCTAAAGTTTTGTACCGACACACAGTGTGTCGAGTATATGGGAATTCGGGAAAAAAGTCATAACTCTTAAATTATGAAATTTTCGAGTAAAGTACCTTAATACTTTTTGAAATAAAATGCAAAGGCGAATCGATTGGTATATAAAAAAATTTTTTTTTTAATTGCGATAACTCTTATGTTTTAATAAATTCTTATGTTTTTTTTACTGCATAAAACGTAGTTTACAATTTTAACGAAAATTTAAAAAAAAAGTACAATACTGTATACATTACTTATTCAAATCTTCACAAAGAGGAATTAAAACTTAGGAATCCTTAAGAGAATTCCTTTATTTTACCTAGAAATAAATAAAATGAATAAATTAATTAATTAATAAATTAACATGGATAATATGTTATTAAATAATATGTGTACGTACTATACTACTTCAGCTTCACTATCATCAGAACAAGTGTTTGAGTTGGAATCTGATAAGTAGGATGTTTCATTTAATAATAAATAGTCTCTTATATCTGCAAAATCCTTTTTTTCTTTTTTCGTATGTTTTTTTTTAATAATGGGCAATAATTGGATCCGACTCCAGTAGAAGACGATTTAATAGGTCTTTATTTGAATTTTCTCTTGATGTCTTGCGGGTATTATGTTCCCGAAAATATTTTATATTTTTATGTTGAGCCTCTAGAGCTTCTTCGGATAATTTGCCAATAGGAACAATTGTATTTTTAATAATTTCAACTGCATGGAAAAGTAATTTATGCGTAGTTACCGGCATCACATACCAATTATAATGTTTTAAATATAATTCTCTAGCTTCTTGAATTATTTCTTGGAATTTAATAATATTTATATTTTCTCCGCTTGAGCAAATGTGAGCAGATTTAAACCAATGCGAAATTAAAGTTTAATGTGCCACCAATTACTGTAAAAAAATTCACGGGTGTACTTTGATGTACTTTTTTTAAAACTCTAATCAAAGTTGATAAATGTTAAACATAAAAAATTAGGACAAACTGCGATAATTTAAAAAAACTTTTTGGGAGATTGAAGGTCTAATAATGCTAAACACACCCTGTAAAAATCAAATTAAAAAACCAAATAGCTTGCGAGGGACGCATGTTTTCAAAAATGCGCGGAATTTGACAGTGAAGTTTCAGCCTCAATTTTAATAACAAATTGATTTATTCAGTTAAAATTTAAGGCAGTTTTAGAAACTACGTTTTGTTACGAACATTTTAGGATACATAAATTTGCAGATCTTACACTTTGATTTTCGGACTTTTTTCCATTGGACGACACACTGTGCGACACTGCTAAATACTCCGAAGCATCGAACCCCTAAAATTGTCATAAGTTTGTCATTTCCATGAATTTCAACGTAGAATTTTGGGTAAAGCATTTTTGATGATAAAAAAGAGATGTTCAAAAAATCGGTTTTTGGACAAGTTACTCGATAATCCCCCCTTTAAGACGACACTTTTACCTTTTCTCCAGGCCGTCCCGTTGCCGTGCACCTTATTTCTCGATCGATGTCGATATTCCTGCGAGTGTTCCACTCGGCGAGGCGGTTCGTTCTCGAAGGGCGCGAACGCCGCGACGGTAACGGATGGAACGGCGTTGTCGGTTTTCCACGCTGTTCGCCGCGAATCCTCTGATAAACACCGGTGCTCCCGAGATGCTCGGCGTCGTCCCTGATAAATATAAACGATCGTCTGGCCATGCTTCGTATCGCGATCCTCGACGTTCAGAACGAACTGCAGTTCTCGGGATCTTTTTATTTCGTGCGAGAACGAGCAGCTCTCGCTATCTGGTCTCTCGCTGCTCTCACGTTTCCATCTCGTCGTTTGTTTCCGGTTCGGACAACAAGGAACGGAAGAGATGTCTCGTTTCGCGTCGATGCCGGCCATTTTCCTCGGCGCTCTCTTCTGCTTCCTTTCCCTTTCTACTTCTTTTCGCTCTTTCCCTTTTTTTTTAAATGGAACTTGACATTCCATTATGGGAGGAATCCTTGGTCGGAGCATTGTCGAACAGAGCCGCGTTTCAGAACTCTTTCGCTTTTCCCTTTCCGCCTCGAAAATACTTTTATGTGTCCGCGGAAATGCCGGCAGAGGAGGAAACTGCAGACAGATCTTTCCGCTTCTTTCGCTCCCCGACTTTCTTTCTTTCTTTCTTTCTCCCCCCCCCCCCTCCCCCCCTGTTCCGAGAAACGAAAAACTTGCCAGGAACAATCGACCGTAGCTTCTTTTGCACCCGCGTCGTCGGTGAATCGTAATGATGGAACTATCGATTTTGCACATTCGTGACTCCGGCTGCTATCTGAAACTCGAGAAAGATGAATTTCAAGCGGAACTTGTTGAAGAGTTTGCTTTACTTTCAGGGAAATGAAATTTTCACCGATGGATACGAGATTTTGTTTGATCTGCTTTCGGCAGATTGGTCCGCGGGGACGCGAAGTTGCATCAACAGTCGTGGAACAACGATTGTTTCTCGATCTAATAATATACATGGTGGGGCATTAATTTTGTCCATCTTGAATATTTCCCGTTACTTGTAATAATATGAAAAAATGATATGTACAAAAGTTGCATGGTGTAGAGGGGAAAATATTGTCATGTAAACACTTTTTATGTGCGCGAAGGCATTCCGAATATTTCAAGGTTACCTTGATTTCTTTAAATGCAAAGACTTACTTTTTGTATCATGAATCGATAGAGTATCGAATTCAGCGTAAAAATGTATTGACCTCTAATAGACCTCAAATGTATTGTCCTGCATCTAATAGTTAACAAGATATTGTCGAAATAATTTTCCACACGTACCGTGTTTCATATTCCGTATATGTCATGTTCTAGTTGAGCGACATCAGTTCGAGCATCTAGTAACTTTCTGGTAGTAGGTACGTATGAAAAATTATTTCGATAATATATTGTTATTAACTATTAGGTTTAGGACATATGAAATCATGAATCGATGCTTTTTGGATCATGAATCAGAGAGTATCAAATTCTGCGTAAAAATATATTGACTGATACAAAAGGTAGGTAATTTGCAACATGCAACTTTTGTAGATATAATTTTTTTCATATTATTACAAGTAATGGAAATATTTCAAGTGGAAAAAGTTATTACCCCACCTTGTGTTGTAATACCCGGTTTTATATTTCTTTCTGAAATTTGATTCACAACTGAAATTTATTTCAATTTTTGCTTAAAATGTAGGTAAACTAATAAATGGACTGCGAATCTGCAAAATAAACATTTTCTGCACATTTTATATATTTTTTCCTCTAAACTATGAAGAAAAGGAGTCGTAGAAAAATTTCTTTCCTTTTTAATTGAATTAACAAGTTGAAAAGATTATATTGATATCCTCGAATTTATTTAATCTCTGTACTATCCTTAATTTTACGTATACATATGTATCATAAATGCATGAAACCCGCAGTCTATTGATGAGGTTACACGCGATAAACGACGAAGGTAAATGTAAAATAATTTAACTGTGACTTACACGGTTGCCAAATATACATTATCAATTTGTAAATGTGAATGTTTCGTGGACAATATTCGGTATAGCTAGGGTCTTATTGAAGACTTGGTTGTTTCAATCAGGGACCAAAAATAACAGTTATTCTAAAATTTTCTACGATTAAGTCATTAATAAAAAGTTATTTATTATTGAAATTTAAGATGATTTACGCAAAATATAAAGAAAAAAAAATCGAAGAACAAAATGATTAAAAAATATCGATTTTTATACTTTTTGGTTACAAGTAACAGTTATTAGTGTCTAAAAAATTGAATCCTCCTCGATAACTGTTATTGATGAAGAAAAACTGTTTCGATTACTCAAAGCAGTTATCGATGAGAGAAGTTCATTTCGATCGCTCATAACAGTTATCGCTGATCAAATTTTTTTTCACTCGTTCATAATAGTTATTGATGAGAAAATTCATTTCAGTTGCTTATTTAATTACTGAGTTGTCTACTTTTTTTCGGAAGGAGTAAGCCTGTAAAAATCATTGAAATGGTTTCGTACAACAAGACGAATCAAGAGACCATAAGAACACAAAATCTGAAAAAAAATTTCCAAAATTTTGTCAACTAGGAAAATCGGAAATATGGACTCCCGTATTTATCAAAACTAGCATGCATAATTCACGTTGTGTCCGCAACTCAGGTTAGCATTGAACGAACCTTTTCTGCTCTAAAATTAACGTTAGATGATTTACGGTGTAATTTGTCAGGGGAAAATTTGGAAAAACTCATGTTTGTCACATTAAATTAAAATAAAGTACTATTTCATCATAATTATTTCAAATTTCCTTCGTCAATAACTGTTATGAGCGATCGAAATAAACTTCTCTCATTGATAACTGTTATGAGTGATCGAAATAAATTTCTCTCATTCGTAACTGTTATAAGTAGATTGCGGATTTTATGCATTTAAGACAATAAATGGGTATGCGTATTTTAAAACAGTAAAAACATTAAAAAATTTTAAAATACTGTTACATTATTTTCAACCTATTAAACATATTAAGAATGAAAATAAATTTCTATTTCAGTTCAGTTTGTTGCAATTCGGGTAGAAAATTTTTATTTTGCATAAAGATCCGCAGTCTAGTTATAAGTGATCGAAATGAATTTCCCTGAACGCTAACATTTACCAACAAGAGAAAAATTTTCGGTTACTTATAATCTTTATTTGTAACCAATACGATTTTAGTCGATGAAATACTTGTTATTCCATGACTTTTTTTCTTTTTGGTTATAACAGTTATGGTCCCTGGTTTCAATAATTAGACGCTTCAATTTATGCAAGCGGTTCTAATTCGATCGCCCACTGTACACTTAATTTCCGCCGTTTCCTTATGTTGATTTATTGAATCGAGTTTACGTCTGTTGTATTACATCTTGATCGGTGTACCAACTCGAAGAAGTTGGTGACCAGAAGTCTGCGCTAACGTATTGTAATAAATGTTTGCGTCCGAAATTTCGTCGTCGCGTTCTAAGCCGCACCCGAACGCGAACATGCTGAATTTCCCGTTCCATTGGATTTCATCCACCGTGGAAACCGTTTCGTGACAGAGCACGAGCTCGAAATATCGAATTCAACGGGAAGAATTTGCTTAATTGCGAGTTAACTTGCAAAATACGCTGCAAGATTTATGAATCCGTACGGCTCCCTCAAGCAGCTCATTTTTCCACGGTTTTCCGAAATACCAGCAGAGCAGCGACGGAACTCGAACGAATATTTCATTTTCATACTCCCCGTTTTTACGGTCCTAAGAATTCGTCCAAACCGTTGCATCGTTTGCGAGTTCATTGGCAAATTAATCAACAGCCTCGACGGAAGGTTGATTAACTGACGCGTGATTGTTTCGGTGATCTTAATTCGCCGGGAGACACTAATTGCTAATAATCGTCCGCACCGGTGAAATTGAAACACATATCGTTTGTACACAGTTTAATTAATTTCATTTGAATTTTGGGACCAATTACATTCGGCGAGCGCCAATATTTACCCGAACACAATGCGCGAGTTCAACTTTATTGTACACACCGTTGTCGCTGTACGGTATATTCCGCACGCTCTGATTTTACTATTCCATAATTGATGTCATTTAATATCCGAGCGTTTGCGAATTCTGTGAGCCATTTCATTTTGGGGTGGTGTAGCTTATTGTCGGGCACGCAACGCACACATAAATCAAATCGTGTTCTTGAGCTTCGAATATAAACGGATCTTCGTAATTTTCGAATGATTTACGAGGAACGTTCGAATTTGAATTTTCGGTCTCCCGCCGCGCTGCTTTTATGCTACCGTCGCATAGTGGGCCATAATCGCTGGACAAAATTCATGCTTCGCTTTTCCTCCATTTTCACTTTGATGGCGGACATAACTCAATAATACGACGAAAAACAGAACTCAAAGGGCATCGCAATTTTTTTTTTAATGAAAATGTATATTTCTTTGTTCAACGATCGATTCAGATTTGCATTTTGTTTAAAAAAATATTACGGTACTCGAATAAGCGTTGCGATTTCTTTCCCGAACGGCCGCACACTCGGAACACTGTGTAGCGAACAATGGCGGTTGCCACGAACGCATAAAGATCCGCAACACAGTGATAACCAACGGAACTAATCGAAAGGGGATTTCTCCTGACCCGTGCGGAACGCCTTGAAATAGAACGCCGCGCCGCGCTGCGTTCCGCGATTCTATCTGACGTCGGACAATAGTTAACGATCGCTGATAGCAACGTCGGCGTGCAATTTGTTCCTTTGCCGTTCTGTTGTTTTATTTTTTTTTTCTTTTCGTTTTGAAACGAGCCAGACACCACGCCTCTCCGACCCAGATCTCGCGGAGCGTGGACGCGAAACCAGAAATTCCAGCGCGACAACGGCGCTGCGGAAGGTGTCGCCGCAAATTGTTATGAATTATGCTTCGTGACGCGTGAATTTCTCAATTGCCGTGGCTCCGCGGCAGGACGGCCGTGTGCCGTCGACGGTGTCGCAAATTGGAAAGTTCGCCGGCCGAGCCACGAAAACCGGGCAATTATTGCCTGGTGTTTTATTAAAGTTGCGACCCGCCACGTTGCCGGCCCGACCGATCCAATCGTGCTTCCGTACGATCGCCACAGAACCCCTCGTAAACTCGCAGCAAATTAATTGAATGTGTTACTTCCTTCATCGTTCCCGCCGCTCCGCTGAAAGCTTTCGACCTTCCACCAACGAAAGACGAAGAATGGAAAACACGTTCCCTCCCCGTAATTCTTCCCTCCTTCCATTAGGTCTGTCAGCTTCAAGCGATATGGATGAAGTGTGTCCATTATCGGGACTCTAGAATCCACTATCCTGCCCAAAAAATATATCTATTTGATCAAACTGTACACAAAAATATCTGTATTGACAGAAGATAGCAAGGTACATTTTTCTTAATTATTTTCTGATTATTTTCTGATTATAGTGATTATAAATTCTTCATTGTTCAGAATGTGATAGAAAAAAAGTAAAGTTTATATTTATTGTACGCCTATGTTTTCTTCAAAGGCTATACAGGGTGTCCCGAAAGGTATCGAGAACCCTGAAAGGGGTGATTCTAAACACCATTTTCCTTTCCGATTTCCTGGTGGAGCGTTTTGTTTTCGAGTTATTAACGAAAAACACGAACCAATCGGAGCGCGGCTGACGCCCACGCGGCGACAGGCCACGCGGAGCGTAGCGACAGCGCCGCGCTGTCGTTGAGTTGTGGACAAGAAAAGGAGCAGAAATTGATCTCTGCGATAATACGTTCATTAATTCAATTTTTTCATATTTTTTATTTCTATCCCCAACTTCAAGTAAGTAACCAGTAATGCAGGAAAGTGTATTGCACTCGACCGCGTGTCCAGTGCGTGGACAAATATTTCTCTAATATCAAATATCAAGTATTATCCACATGCATTTTAAAAAATAATAAGAAAAAAGTGATTTTTTCCAGTTTATGGGGTGATTGGGAAAAGGCGGAGTCCGTTATAGTCATCCTAACAGTGTTTCTGCGAATATCTGAAAATCTAAGACCGAGCGGCAACCGGTAACATATACAGGAGAAAGTTGTTCAGAATGATAACCTTGACAACAACGAAGATTCGCCAAAGTAAATAATAACCAGAACTAGGCACACAATCTGGCATCGCGTAATCAATTTTGAGACGCTCGTTAGAGTCGGTATGGTGCACAGATGTCGTCCCTGAAGAGTTAATAAGACGTATCTCACCAAGGTTCTAGAATCCGTTATACGATGCTTAAAAAATATTTAGGCTTCCATTGAGAAGAAGATGCAGCGTGATCAGCGGATCTTCTATTCTTCTATTGTTCACCTTGGACCGGGGAGACCATTCATACTAAAAACAATACGTCCCTATTCCGCTCGCAATCAAATACAAATGCTGAACGGAAAAACGTTCCAGCGTGAAACGGCGAATTGGATCGCGCTAAAAACGACATGATTCATCGGGGCTCATAAACAGTAGAATAAACGAATCGAATGCTCAGCGAGTCGGGGAAAAAGGAAAGTGCCGAGTACCAGGAACCGTATTTGCATCTCGCGGAGCATTTGCGTATAGTGAATCAGATCACCTGAATCATTCGTATCGAATACTCTCGATCGAATGTCTTGCCGATGACGAACTTTGCTTCCGTGGCCTTGGACAAAATTAAGAAAAGAGCTTTTAATTCCTATAAAAATCAGGTGGTTAGGTGCAATTACAAAAAAGTTATTCTGTTTAAGAGGGCGTTCGAATATTCATGCGAGTAACTGCATGTTAATTTATATTGGAAAGTTAAAAATAATGAAGTCTGGCGCACGAAACCCGTGTCTCTGAGACGCCATTCTGAAACAAGGGGTTGTTAACGTGCAATTAACAAAAATATGAATGTTGTCCACACGTTTGTGCAAATCGGTCACCGCGCGTCGGCGTTAAAGGCAGAATTAGCCGAGAAAACTGTGATCAGCTTCGTCTCGTTGTGTTCACCGGCGAAGCGGGTCAATTATGCGAGTCGCGAACAGTCCACGTCGGCTATGCGAATCACGATCGTTTGCCGATACCCGTGTGCACCTTGCACGTTCTTGTTGCACGCGTCCTAACCGAGTGGCATTCCATTGTTATTTATCGCGAGTCGCAACGCGGCGCAGCGCGGCGCGGCGTCCGCGCTATTTTCAACCGTGTATTAATATTTCATGCGGCTCGTTAGCGGAAGTAATTTATTTCGAACCCGTGTCAAAGTTCGACGCAAAGTATTTCATCTGTCGCTTGAACGCAACGCCTCCAAGCTATTTCCGATATTCGCCTGTCGGGGCGGACGAATAATTTGAACTCGACCGGGCCGAAGAAATTAAGTTGAATATTAACTTGCCGCAGAGAATCCGAAACTTTCTATTGCGATATTAATAACAGAACGTTTTCCCGAAGGATAATGAGAGTACCGTCTCTATCGCGCGAAGTAACGTAACGAGAAAACGAGAAAATCGAGAGGAAATGGGCGACGTGATTTTTCTAGCAAACTTTGAAATGAATTTCATTAGGATGTACAAGATTTAAGAAAATTACAGAAATCTTTACTTTCCTGTTCTTATATTAGGTTGTACCAAAAGTTTCTTTCGCAAAGTTTAATATTGTTAAGTAACACGAACATATGCAAACAACGTGATAATCTGTCCGTTAATGTATCATTATTTCCCAAGCTTCCTTGTACATAGCCACGCAATTTGTTTACTTCGAAAACTAGGTTGAATTTGCATTGGGTACATTAATTTCGAAAACGAGACAAACTTTTGGGACAACCTAACATTATTTATTATTATTATTATTATTTTTTATTTATTATTTATTATTTATGATTAAATAAATTGTTCTAATTTTTAATTAGCCAGTTAAGTAGAATTCCTTCATCTTTTCGATCCTCAAAACGACATACCAGTCTGCCAGCCCAGCTGACGGCCATCTACACTCGAGTTATTAACTATGATGTCTACGTACCGATTGTTTACGCACCGTGAATCAAAAGAACGAATTGAAAACTCGCATGAACGAATATGGCGAAGGCCCTGAAATCGAAAAGCGTGCGCGATTCGTCCGAAGGAAACCAAACGTGTCGCAACCGATCTATAGCGGCGTATTCCCGAGTCTGCCATCTTGATTTCGGACAGTGGTGGTCGATCAGAAGTGCACACATCTTCCCTAATGATTAAACTGTTATCTAACGCTGAACCGAATGTGTAAAGAATTATTTGTAGGGGGAGATACAATCGACGAACACGATCGATAAAAATCCGAGCCATGTGACCGACTCGATCATTCTCTTCAAAGCTTAAAGGCTTCACTTATTAAGCGCTATAAATAAAAAGTTTTTCTGGAAACTTATTTTTACCTGTCATCAGACGGTGACATCCACCTGATTGTTCGCGATCAATATCGAGGCCGATCGATAATGCGGATCAAGTGGCACTCGAAATCCAAGACACATTCTGGCTCGATCTTGTTAATCACGCACGTCCAGCTCCTTTTTTTTACACAGAATATGTTGCTCGAAAAACCGTGTAAAAAAATCGCGCGAAAGAGAAATTTAACTATACATACACTATCAAAAGTAAAAGTCTGTAGCTTTGGAATGAGACTAGGATTATTATTGTACCATTTGTTTTAACGAAATCGTCATTGTTTAAGCATCGACAATTTCCGGAGACCGAAGTGACTGCGTAAAAGAAAAGTTGAATGTATTACCTTTTTTCCGATACGAGGTGAAGATTCTTTTCGAAATCGCTGGGAATAGAGGTATGTCCCTGATGCAGTGTCGCCGGATCAGGGGAGTTGACTATAATTGAGGGGAATACAGTTACCCTCTCTCTGCCATTACTGGGTTAGTCACGACGCAAACGCAGATGCACAGCGAATTAGGTGCGCGCGCACGTCACGTGACCGATTCGTGCGGAAAAGTGGGGGGAGAACGGGGGAATAACGTTGTAGAAGGGGAAGGGTAGAGTGGGGGACAAGTCTTAATCCGGCGACACTGCTCTCGCGCTAGATTTCAGATAAAGTTTCCGCGATCCTTGAAAGATCGATACTATTATTTTTTTCCCCCTGGAGTGAACGTTCGCGTGACGCGATTACCGTCAATTTCGCATCGCAGTAAAGTGCAACGGTATAATCCGTCCGCGATGCTGCAATCTCCCGATAAAACGTGGACATTTACGAACGCGTCCAATCTACCGAGCCATCGGGTGCGGTTGCTTTGATCGATTCTCGATTTATAAAAATGATTGACGCGGGAATTAATCTGTAATTATTGATACGCTAAGCTGAGTAATGCTTCGCGATACGAATCGACCTTTGAATTTACTATTTCGCACGAAGGCTAATGTCTGCACAGAAAATCCTCTGTTATCGTTTGTCACTTAACTTTTCCACCGCGTTAAACACTGTAGCATTTCCAAACCGTAGATGTCAACAGAACAAGCTAAAATACCTGTAATCCACGACCGATTTAGTATTTGATTATACAAATCCGTAGCTCCAGCTTGCTATTCCTTGTTACGAAGGTCTGCAGCTACTTCTATCGGCGAATCATTAGTTCGGAAGATATTTCAATTCCAATATTTTCTGCTGGCGTCGGACAGTAACATTGCATCGAAACGCTATTTATAAAACAGAGAAGTGGACAGAAATATCGACTTCGCAGACAGAAGTGTCTATTAATAGTGACGCAGGAATATTATTAAATTGCGCAACAGGCTCCATTTTATTGGAAGTCGCGACTCGCGGCGAATACGCAAGCCTGGGCAATCTATCATTTATCGCCGCTCACTTTCGCGAATGTAGGCATGAAAGTTCGCGCCGGCAGTCAGAAATTTTTCGAAGATAATCGCGCCGCACGCATGCAAGACGTGCTAATTGGATAAACCTGTCGGGCATAGGATCGTCCGATCGCGATCATCGTTTCTCGCGAGCGTATTCGTACGCACCGATCGTTTCGCCGACTCGCGCCGCGCACCACGATGAAATAATTCGTTTTTCTTTTTATCGGTCGACGACTTTCACCGTCGTGCAATCGTTGGCTCTCTAATTACGCAACGGAACAATCGCTACGCGATCGCCAGAAGCATTCCCCGGTGCACTCTTCGCGCGTTCTTTCCTCTTGCACCGCTTTACTTTGGTCCGGTACCGATGCACTGTCTTACGAATCCGGCTAGACGAAATTCATTTTGGTGACTATAGAATCTTTTGAGTTTTACTGAAACTTCCGAGGAAGGCCTGGAACAATTTCAAAATGTCTCTAAATTAATTTTATAGTCGCTGGTGCACTCTTGATGCGTCCTTTCCTCTTGCACCGCTTTACTTTGGTCCGGTACCGATGCACAGTCTTACGAATCTGGCTGGACAAAATTCATTTTGGTGACTATAGAATCTTCTAATTTTATCTAAAACTGCCGAAGAAGAACAACTGAAAGAACACTGCTGTCAAAACTGTCTTTAAATTAATTTTATAAAGCCTTAACCTCAGTACCTGTCCAAAGCTCTTCAGCCCCAGTTTGCGTAAAGAACGTTGACATTCAAGGTCAAATTTTGTTTCATTGTTTCATTCAATAAAATAGTTTACCAAACTTTGAAATCGTTTTTCACGAGAACGGTGCATTTACGCCCTATAGTTTCGTTGAGACATTCATTCCTCGTGACAAGTACTGCACGATGCAATAAAAAACAATGTTGACCTTGAGTATCTAGGTCAAAGGCATTTCTGCAGCAACGATTTTTTCACAGATCTTGACCGATAGGAAGATGTAGGATACGCCTATAATAGCCAGGAGCAAACATTTCTTTACACCCTCTACATATCTTGGATACACTTAAGATACAACCGATGCAATTAAGTTTTCATTACTTTTTCTGCACGATATTTTGAGCAACATATCTATCGTGTAAGAAAAAAGAAGTTGGACGTAGTAGAATCGTTCATTTGAGTTGTGTCTAGCTCGATCAACGATTCAGCGGCTGCGTCGTAAAATTTCCGAAGGTGCGCCTTTCGTCTATTGTTTCGCGTGTCTGTAGCGGATACCCATTTTACGAGGAAAACTTGCGGTCTGATTGGGGATTCTCTGTATTTCCTGGGTTTCGAGGATTCCTCGCGGCACCGACAACAATCATCACGCGCCGTTCGTGTCCCTGCTCCTTGGGAACGTTTATCGGTGACGTTATTACCGATTACTATCTTGTGTCGCCGTTAATCTATCCGGCAGCGTAATTATCGGTGACGTTCTCGCGGATTCGCGATTCACGTTGGTATTACCCTGTTGCACGCAACGCCTGCCGGTGACGTTTTTCACGATTAATTTATTTGTTTTCAAATTTCCATTGCGACAACCATCGCCGACGTCTCTATGAATTTGCATTTTGATCTATGTTAATCTATTCCACGCTGCGGCTGCCGGCGACATTTTTATAGTTTAGCGATTTGTGTCTGTATCAGTTGGTCGCAAGACCACCGATGACGTTCTTCAGGATTATTTGATTTGTTTTCAAACGTCCTCGTTGACGACTGTTTCCGACATCTTTATAAATCCTATTTTACATTAACTATTCCAACGGTGTGACTTTTTATCACTGTTGTGTAGAGTATAGAGTTGCAAATATTAAGTGCGCGCAGAGACACTTTTTTTTTTATTAAACTATTAACTTTGCGTTGATCTATTTCCTCCGATAGAATACTGGAGAGAGTAAGTATTATACATTAACCTCTCATATCTCTCAAATAAATGATTTTTTCACATAAGTAGGTTAACACTTTCATGTACAGAATACCAAGATGCATTGCGTGGTAGTAAGTAAAAATGTAGGTGAACTTGAAATCTTCGAAACTCTTTCACCTACAAAAAGAAAACAGTTATAGCCATATTGTAGTCCTCTGCATACTGAAAAAGTTCGATTGATAAAGTTTTTTCATATTTTCAAAAATAACAGATACACTCGAGTGCTAATTTTTACAGGACCACCTTATATATGTAGATTTTTATTAAACTGTTTCCTGTAGTTTTGTGTAACAAGTTTTCGTCGTTTTCATATTTTGTCTGATCTTGTGGCGTTTTCATAGGTTAAAGGCTTGTGTGCGTGTTACTCTGTTACATTCAGAATGGCACTCTTGAGTTTGTGTTAATCTATTTTCCACAATAATAAGTTTTAATTGATTAATGTGTCGAGTATTTCTATTAATCTGTTCTTCAAAATACCGATCGGCAACGTTGCCACGATACAGATACGTCGAATGATTATTTATCTATCCCCTGCAAAGTTAGTCAGCGATATTTTTACAGATTCCTATCGGAAATTTAGAGCTTGTTTCACTTGTATTTATAACTGTTTCAACAGCTTCGATCGATCTTAGAGATATCGTGTTAATCTAATTTGGTGAATTAATTGTATATTGAAATCAATTAAACCATTCCTTTACCATATTTATCACTTCAACTGTTGTCAAAGTTCTTCTCATCGTTAACTCGACAACAACGGCGGTGCAATATTGTTCCGCTGACTAGAAGTCAGTATTACAGTAAACAACACAATTTTCAATTAATATCCGCTGTTGATTTTGTTGGCCTGCACGTGGAAGTCGTAATCGTTGATGATTGTGCTTTTCGTCACGAACTCTATGCACGGAGAAACGTTAAACCGATTCCGAGTTGCATAAAACGAATGTGTGGACAAATGTGTTGTTATTTTATTATTCAATTTGGGTACACGGTAGTAATTAAATCGAAATAAAAAAAATACCATAGTTATGCTTTCAGGATAATGTTTATCTTTGAATTTCAACTATATTCAATTTCCTATTTATATTTCATTTTATAGAAAGTCTCAAATGATCTAACATGGTAACAACAGTCTAAAAAGCAGTACAACAGTACAACAATATTTCGAGTAGCGGAAAACCAAATAAATAATTTCTTTTGACGATCGAGAATGTGCCGACGGTCACGTAGACCATCGGCCATTCGAATGTGCGATGCGTGCAAAAAGAATACGCGCCTCTTTCGCAACACAAAAGCAGCGTGAAACGCGTTAAAACGGAAACGCGAAATAAAATAAGAGGCAGATTTCCGTGAACATCGATTCCAACGATACCGATCTGGATTCGTAGAAATTTTGATACATAAATCGAACAATTTATAGCGTGGTTTAGGAAAGTCAGACTACTGATTACTGTTCCCATTCGCGTCAAGAGGCTGATTATCTTCTGAGAAACCGGGCCGTCTGTTGTCGCTATCTTCTACGGCTCGTAAACGTCGATTAGGGTGGCAATTAATTATGCGTAAAGACTTTTCGGAGGACGGAGTCAGCTGGCACGTGGTCCCCGATAATTATCCACCGTTAACGCGCATTGCGCGATAAACAACGAGATCCCGAACATTTTCGAATCGGCATTCGGAGAAAGGTTTACGGCTGCTTTCTTTTATTGTGGATTATAAACAACGATCGGTTTCTTTCGAGAAAAAAAAGAACTCGGACGAAAAGATCTTCCTCCTGGAAATCACCAGAGCCTTTTAAACTTATACATAGAATTCTTCGTAATTTTTCGGATTGCGATCGTTCAGAGGAACAATTAGTCATAGATCAGTCGTCCCAGGGTCTCGCGATCTTGTTTGTTAGTTATGAAGAACTTTGACTTGAGTAAATTATTATCGAACTGGGAATTTTATATATTTACCATAAAACTGGTGAAATTTAAGACGGTGAAACGATTAAAAGAATTCCAATTCCAGCAGCATATCACTTTTATGGCTGCCATGATATCTGAATAATGAATTGGCTGCTTCAAATTTTGCAAGCAAAATATAAAGTAAAGATCCCGCAGTCGTACAAAGCAGAAATTCGCTACGATTGATGCTTTTTCAAGCAATAAATAAAACTGCCGTCGATATTGGCATAATTTCAGTTCACCAGATGCAGGGATCTCGACTTCATACGTGCATAAAATTTGAAGAAGATTGTTCAAGTCCTCATTATTGCAGGGATGGGCATTTTTGTCGCAACTAAGACAAGACCGACCCCGTCAAAGCGCCCACTGCCCCCTTCCAGTAAGCGCCGTTATGGTTCCAGTTATCGTGGGGCAACATACAAGCGAGAAACTAGCGTACGCGACGAAAGTGCGCGCTGCATGCAAGAGAGGATGGTGGGAGAACCAGGCGTTTGAGGGGCCCCTACCGTGTCCATCGCTGCATTACACAGTGGTCTGAGAACGCGATTTTATTGGCCAAACAAATTTTCGTAGTACAATATTTTGAAAAACTATTTTGCTATACAGTAACAATACACTTCAAACCTTCAATATTCAAAATATTATTCATTTCAGATAATTGTGGAATCAAGGATAACATTTTGAATACAAAATTCTGAAATTCAAAGTGAAACTAATTACAGTGAATTCTCGATATATGTCATCAACACGGGTCTTGCCAACGTCATGTATCGTCCAGAAGACATACCCGAGCCGTGTTATGTTTTCACTCCTTGGCATCCGAGGCCTCTACAGCTTCGCGGTCTCTGATGGGTATTCCCGCGGTAGTGGGGATAATGCCGCGACATTTATCATCCAGGTCTTGGCGACGTATATAGAGAAATCACTGTATTCTAAGAACTCAATACAGAACATGATATAACAGGTTTGAATGAATGTTTTATATATGTATATATTAATAAGCGTACTTTCAGTATTTAATTAGTCTCTAAGCATTAAATATTTAATCCATGTACAAATTCTGCAATATTATTAACAATTTCAACTGTGAGAAGAGTTTTGTTTTATACGAAAGTTTAAACAATTGCGATAAAACAAATAATATAATTATATTATACATATCACTTGTATTACTTACACTGAATAACTAAAACATATTGCGTTAAAAAATGTCGATATGTATGTCTCGTTAATTTTGAGCGCAAAAAGCGAATGTCCAGACTACATATGCACAGTATTGAATCCGCCAATTTGAATATTTAATTTTTGGTGTCAGATTCATTATCAGTGACCTCAAAAACACTTGATTACCAACTTTTAGAAAGTTCCAATGACATTTTGACTTTTGGCCAGTAAAATCGTGTTCTCAGACCACTGTGCATTGTCGAAATATCGTGGCAGCCGTGAAAAGTGATAGGCTACTGAAATCAAACGATAATTTAAATAATAATACAGATAATTATACATAGTCGATTTTAAAACACTTGGCGAACAACAACCGAACCATGTTTGATCTCATGAGTTGTCTAAAGTTCTCGTTCTAGATGGAAATACCCCTTAAGACAGACATTTTAATTATAAATAATACGATAATAGAGATATTTACGTACTTGATTCTACGAAGCACAACCAAATTCTTTGTAACGCGGATGACTCTCTATCGATTTTGGGAAATAGTTCTAACAAGGAACAGCATCCGCAGACCACTCAACACTGATTTGCGGATTAGCAAAACACTCGATTCAAGTATTCGGCCAGTTGTCGAGACTCTAAATTATCCCCGAAGGTTAAGAATAGTCTGTCGATAACCTCGCGACCAACGGAGACTCCCGTTCATCGATATCGCCAGATATCACGGTCCGTGCCGCGGACAATTCATTTTAGGGATCAGAAGTCGATTTCTGTCCTGAGTGAAACTGCAGAAAAGCTATTGACCCTACGATTTCGATGATTTTCGGATATCTTTGTTAATGGTGGTCTCGCTTAGTTTTGCGAGATATTCGCGAGAAACTGTCGGTACCACTACAATCAATCCTGTCTAGGTACACAGTCGCCACACAGAGGATAAACGGCCAAAAGTGCTAATGCATCCGGTACCACAAGCACACAAGTATACACAGAATTCACCGTAGTGGTATCGATAGTTTTTCGCGAACACACGAAATTTGTATAAAACCAACTTCATCTTAGCGGAAATTTTTCATTTACTACTAATTTTGTTGCTCCGTTGTACCTATATTTATATTTCGTTGCTATTCAGGTACACAAAATGTGCTACAAAAATTAATTCTATCAATGTCAAACAGATCTTTAATGTTATCCGACAAAATGGAGATTACGCTAATTGTTACTATAGCAATGCTGGAAAAATAATTATTAATTTTGAGTTTATTTATGAAAAAGAAGCAAGTAGCTCCGTAGAAATTTCGAATTTCGTTTTCTGCTAAATGATCTTTTTCCGTCTTTCTTGAAATAAATGGTGTATTTATATTTTTTAAACCGACTGTTCTCTTTAATTAGTTGCAATGTGTTACCAAATTGTTCATTGATATGGAATAATAATAAGAATTTAACAAGAAAACATGGCGGCTTTGTAAAAATTAGTGCATCTCGGAAACTAAGCGAGATCGTTGCAAATGTATGGAGGAAAATGTTGTTCAAAATATCGATTTTTACAACGTATCGGAAAATAATCGAAACCGGAGGGTAGCTGTTCTGCAGCTTCACCGTGTCCTGCATCCGGCGATCTCGTCGAAGCTGTGCGTTCACGGGAATCCCGAAGTTGCGCAACGATCGACTCCACGTCATCGTTGGGACTAAGGAGGACCCCCTGGGCGAGGTTAGGCCGTTTCGATCGGCGCGAGCGTAACCGACAATTTGGTCGATCGTTAAAAGCGATTCCGAAAATTGGCCAGGGCTTAACGGCGAGCTTGGAAGCGAATTTTGATCCAGATCGCGGTCGGGTCTCTTGCGAAAGACAATTTCCTCGTTACCGTTCCCTTTCGTCCGCTTTAAAGTCGCAGCCGCACCGCAGCGTTATTCCGTGTAGAGTCCATTTGCTCCGATAATGACACCCGTGTTCTGTAACGCTAGGTGCTTCGAATAATGCGTTGTAATTACGGAATCGTGGGCGGCAGTATCCGCGAGCCTAACGCCGGGCTCTAAGAGTATTAACCTCTCGCGATACCGACCATCCATTGAATTTAAGCACGGCCGTATTCTCGTTCAGAGCCGTCAATTGAGGGGTTCCGTGCGAGGGGGAGCTACGCAACAAAATACTAGACAATGAGATTCTTATTAATTCTGCTACCTTCTAGTGTCTATTTATTATCCCACAATTTATGCCTATGTAGCTAAATTCCGCAAAAACATCAGATTTTGTATATGAATCATTGTTCTTCATAAATGTTGTAACCAGACTGCCGATTTTATGCGCGTGGTGTTTTTTCAAGAAAGGTCTTCAGGTCTTTGAAAATCGGACACGAACCTTTGCAATCGAATTAAACGTCTTCGAAAATGTTGACTAGGTAAACACTCGCTTAATTTTTCCGCACGCGATGAATGTTTTAGTTGCTGCCTTAAAGGAAATTGTTGAATAACCGTTGCTGGTTTCACGAGCCGCGTGGACCGCGTCACGAACAAAAAAGAAATTCGCCAAGGTTGCGGATCACGATCATTCGTTTCCAGAACACGTCCCGATTCTAACTCGTAGGACTGCCGATTCGTCCGAGTCAGCAGCAGGACGTCATAAAGAATCGGTGGGATCGTTTGCTTGCCAGTCTTCTTGTCTTTGTAATGCTGTTCGCTAACATCAGATTGCGGTTAGCTGAAAAAAGCCTGATCACGATACTCTGAAACGAGCGTCTTCGAGGTGATTCGAGATAGAGCCGTCCGCAGTTCCCGTAACTAAAGCTATAAACCTGTCCCGGGGGACATGAGGTCGGTGATAAGAGGCCGCCTGATAAAGCTGCCTGTGATAATAGTGCCTTCATCTACTTACAGCTGATGAAATATATTCCACATTGTCTCGGAACTCTGTACACTTGCGATTCTTCGTATTTCCATGACTCGCTCCAGTCTTTCAAGTGAAACAGAACAATAACCGATAAAAACTTTTAATAATCGATTTTTTCTACAGCCTTTCAACGTTTTTAATTTCTCACGTCTTTATTACGCTTGCGTTTTCAGACGAACAACAAACTTTATAAATATTCAACAAAGGTTCAACAGAGCGACACTTACAACTATACTTGCTTTTAAGTATCGTATGCTAACCGACTGCGCCACTAGCGAATTAACCCTCTATTCGTGACCCCGTTGCGGTGGGGATAAGCTCGAGAAACCGTTAATCTGTATAATTTTATTCCGACGTATGACAAAGCTTTTTATTTCAAAATAAGAGAATCGCTATTCCCTTTTCTTCTTTTTCATCCGAAATACGACGAAAGCCGGTCCCGAGCAAACGCCTTATATCGAAAGGAAAATTGTAGTGAAATATCGGCATGGGTCAGAAATGACTCCGGCATAGGCCTAGAACTCGCAGGAGTCGGAGGGCTAAATTGACCAGTGTAAGTAGTTGTTTTTATTGTTTCGTACGCAGTAACAATATCTATATCAAAACTACAGAAATATATCGGTTGAAGCTATGGTCATTTCGCAGATATTCGTGACGAAATGTTGGAAATTTTTAAACGCAATTTTTTCGAAACTTTCGTTACGCATCATGTAGTAAGCTAATCCATCTAGCTTGGCAGGAAAGCTGAAGTCGTTTGGCCCATTTCTGAAAGAGTTATTCTGATTTAAAGTGTGCCATCAATTATAAGACGGATTGTATCTATTTCCTGACACGACTTTTCCCCGGCTAGATCGCCCGTTTGCCCCACTGCGCGTCATTTCGAGGGGTCCCGTAGACCCGGCGTTGGCCCGGAAACGTGTGCTCCCTAATTGACGCGGAACGGAACGCGCCGACCTCATTAAAAATGGCGCGTCTTCGTTTTCCCGCTCGACGACCAATCCTCCTGTCATCGCGCTCGATACGATTACGCAATGGAGAATATTCAAACGTTCAATTCGCGGCCGGGTCACGAGGCGTTTTTTCGTCGCGATATGACTTTGACCTAATTCCGGAACGAGGTAGGATCCGTACCTCTGTCGGACATGGTCGCCCCGATAGCTTCCTAGAAGGGAATTGGGTCGCCGCGCCGGTAATTCATAGAGGAAGCCGAGCACAGGCGGGACGAAATAGGCCAGGTGTTCTCGGCCGGTTGGTTCCTTGCGGTGTGCCTCTCCCGAAAATTACCGGGCCCGTTCTCGGCCGGTTGTGTTTTGGTTTCTGAGCCGGGCGGAATCGTTTGTTCCTCGGCTGCGCGCGCCCGCGCAAGCCAAACTGCCTCTGTCCCTGTGGGGAGCGAGACAGCTAATTGGCTGAATCGAATTAAGAGCGTAGCCGGTATTTTCATCGCTGCAATTCTCTAATTGGGCGCGGACGAATTGGCCAATTGTTTCCACTGGTTTGCACGTCCGCCTCCGTTTAACCCCGAGGCTTCGTTAAGAGAACGACGACGCGTCGCACGATTTCAGACGAAAACTACCATTTTTCGTCCCCGAGCCGCGACAACCACGAATATCCGAGGTTTCCGAGACGATGATCTAACCGCCCATGATGCCTGCGAAATTGCTCGACCGTTGCGCCGATCGTCCTTCGTGATCTGTTTTTATTTTGCGCGATTGACTTTACAATCATTGAAACGTCTTTGCCTTTAACAATTTGCTGAAAGAAGAGAAACAAATGTGTGTAGTCGGTAAAATTTTATTTTATTTCTTAGAGACAGAGACAGTACTTGGCGTCGTACGTCTTCACTTTTTGTATTTCATCAGCAGTAGAGATTAACTGCATCTGGTAAACATTGCGTGATAAAAATGGCAACGCAGAATTGACTCCGATCTTCATGCATTCATGGCTTCTGAAAACCTTAAAAAATGCTACAATATAAAATTTCACAGAATTTCGTACGATTTTTATATAGAAACCTGCAAAGATCTACGAAGGCTACTATCACTGAAAGTTAGATTTATTTCCAGTTTCCTAAAATTTGCCTACAAAAATTGAAAGTTGCATAAACATCCGCAGTCTAGTTATAACAAATGCTTAAATCTATACATGGTTTTGATAATTCTGAAATAGGGAAACCGGTCACTCGACCATGGCAGGTTTGATGTTAAATTAATTTGTTTTGTTAATTTGTTTTGTGTCAAGATATTTTCCAGTTGCTCTAGTCATTTATTTATCATCTTACAAGGGCCCGGACGGCCCGAGCCGTGTCGAAACCTACTGCGCACCTCGAGGTAAACACTGTTTCGTAAGCGATAAAACGTATTGTTAGACGATGCTCAGATTGCGATCAGCTAGAGTCTAGAGGGTTCTCGACTGAAGTTAATTGATACGACACACACTCGGGGAACTTGAAAGATAGTCACGGAATGATGGGCGTAAACTAATCGTCTGTGACCACTGGAAACTGTTATCTCGGCGAAGCAACTGTTAATCTTGAGCCTCGGGTATAATACAAATTTTAAATATACAAAATTTCGAAAATCTCAACGTTGCACGAAACGTGTTAAAATTCCCGTAAAAAATAAAACAGAAAATAAAAGTCAGTAGAACGGAGAAATCATGTAGAAGCAAATAAAACGTGCTACAAACCAGTGTATAAATTATTTATTTAAAAATGTTCCGTGTGAAAAGAGATCTGGAACTTTTAGACTTTTAGTCTTTTGTGCAATCTTTTTTAATTTATACACCCCATGCGAAGGTACATATGTTACCAGTGATAACGAGGATGATAATAAAGTTGGTCATGTAGACACATCGGTGGTAAATAAATAATTGCACAGAAAGGTGGAATGTTGTAACTAGATTGCAGATTTTTATGCATTTATGCGACAAATGGACGAGCGGAAGACAGAACTGCAACGAATACTGTTACCTCTTTTTCGACTCGCCAAACTTATTGTGAAAATAAATACATTTTTATCTGACTTCCGATTCGTGCGATCGTCTTGGGCAATTGCTATTTCGTACAGTATTATAATTATTAGAATGATTCGTCATCGTGCATGAATGAAAGACTGATACTCTCACACACACCGAATGGAAAAAGGTCCAACTTTGTCGGAGAATGGAGAAAGTCCGTATCTAACATTTCGAACGTTCGCGTCTATAAAAATTTGTTTTTTTTTTCACTGCTTCCACGAAAGTGCTAGAGTCGTTTGAATCGTATTGGACGTTCGCGGCTGAAGTATCCCGGTCGAGTTGGCCAGTTTCACGAGCGTTCGTGGCCCATGCTTTCTGAAATTTAATGGGGGCCAGCCTCCGAATGCGAGAAGAAATTAATCTTCGTAGGTGTTAAGTAACGAACGGCGGTTCCGGCGGCCATCAGGCGGCCGTTAAGTAACAGTTAGGGGAACGCGCCATTAAGTGAACTAGATTATGAAATGAGTTACGATCGGATAGATAGTTTGGAAAGGTGTTCCGCCGTTGCTCGGCGACTTCCTACATTTTCGTCGCCAGCCATTGTTTGCTCTATGCAGCCTGCCTCTGGAACGGAGCTAATCCTCTAGAGTTTATCGTCATTATCAACGGAGATCTTTATCGCTACTCGAGATACCCGCGCCGAGCGAAGCCCAGAAAAATTCATTTCGCGGACACTCGGACCGCGCACTTGTGCGCATCCAGGATTTTATGGAATTTCGACGCCGCTACCGTCTTGCGTTTCGAACCGAGAATGTTCTCTAGATATCGTTATCGGAATCATTTTGTCTCACATAGTTAAACTTTACCTCAGGAAACCAGAAATTATTAACTTATTCTTTATGCAATCCTGTTGATTTTTGCGAGAAAATGCCAAAAATTCAAATTTTAATGTTAGGAATTGACTGGTTCAAAAGTTATGGACCAACCTTCTCGCAGTTCCATTCATTGGACGATATCTGAGTACATACCAATATGGCGGCGCCCTCGCCTGTCAAAACGCTGAAAATTTCACATCTTTACACATGCATAACTGTTTAACTACTGATCTCCTAGGATTGAAACTTGGATTTTCAGCATTTTCTTGCCAAAGTCTACAGGATTAAATTTAAAAAAGTTAAAATTTTCTGGTTTCCTGAAGTAAAGTTTAGCCCAGCATATTTTCTTTAATTGTAGAACCGAACCAATGATCACGAAAGTTCTTGCAGAAATTTCAGACTCCTCGAGACTGTCTTTGAAGAACAACCACGCAGTTTTCAGGGGAAAAATTTCCATCAGTTTTCCAAAACATTAGAAAATAATATAAGAGAATGGCGACGATGCGGATCTTTATGCAGAATAAGAATTGTCTGCATCCTTTGCCAGAAACAGGAGCTAAACATTTGATTCTTGAATGATTTTAACAAGCTGAAAATATATAATTATATAATTTTTCTGCCGATCGAAATGTCAGTTTTGCTATACGATTGATGACACTGTTATTTCAAACTGCGACCACTTCTGTTTTAATTTCAAATCGAACACGGACTTCAAATTAAACCTTGATGGACAGTGCAGCTGCGTTCACGGTGCCTATTAGAATAAAATGAAAATGACTGTTCGCCATCCGGGTGTCTAAAAATATGCACCCGCGATGCGGAGGAACCAAACGAAAGACCTTGGTGACATTATTTTTCGAACATTTTAGCACCGACGTCATGTTGCTCGTTACTAGTCGCATAAACAAGCGAAACAGAAAGTATTCGAAATTTTGGGAAACTTCTCCTCGAAGCTGAATGTTTGAGAATGTTCGCCCCCGACACCGCTACTGCCTCGTTACGTTATTGTTTATTGTTTCGGGTAAACAGAAACGACACTCGTTATCATTCAGCTATTACTGCCTGTTGTCACCATTATACGCGTCTCTGATCTTCCATAAACACGGTGGATCAAGGAGGTATGCGCTGATACTATTCACCAGGGAATAATCACAGTTCGCGATAACAGTATCAAATATTATCAATTTCATCGTATAATTTATTGTTGATATTGTTTTGAAGTAGTATCGTTCTTATTAACCTTTTCGACTAGCAATAATCATTATCTTGTCGAACGCGAAGCGCTAATTAATATTATTTGTAGAATAGTAACGGAGATCTCTGTTGCTGCTCGACAATAGAAATTGAATTTTATGAATTGATAAATGACGTTATTGATAAACGTTATTGATAAATAACGTTTTTAGTTTGCTGCATTAACTGATTATTTGTTGAGCGAATAACTTTCAAATTATTTACAAATAACCAACTTTTGTTCAATTGAAATTTTAAATGAAGTAATGAAATAGGTAGACGGAAAATTAGTCGATATACTAACTAATGACCTGTATAATTAACATTTCAGGAGAAGGTGAACAATAATTCATTGAAAATTCTAGTATAAAATGGTAATTTTATATATAAGAAGAAATTGAAAGAAAGAAATAAAATTTTCTTTTGTGAAGTTTCATTTCCGAAAGTAGGAAATAAAAAGGAAGGAATCAGGAATTAAATATATAGTCATCAATAGGCTAGCAGGCCACAGAATCTGGTTGATTGTCAACAATGCATTAGAAACGATATGTAACAGTAAAATAAATGTTTTAAACCTGTCACATGCCTCTTTGTATTCCAAAATAATTTTCACCGAGCAACCGATTTGCAAAAATTCTTTTCCACTGACCACGTTGACTGTCGGCCATAAAAATTGTGTAGAAACAAAGCAGTTCCTTTGATAAAATGGAAACTGCAACGTAAAGATTTACGGTGTTCGATCTGGGTCAGGTTTACAAACATTGTCCATAATCTCAAATTGACTTGTCCAATAATACAAGTATAGCAAACGCAAAGGCTTTTACCTCTCCTTAAAAGTTGATTTTCAAGTTCGTTAACAAAATCGTGTCGGTCATATGTAACCAACGTGTTATCCAAAGCGTGAACGTGTTGTAAACGTCGCCATTTTCTAATAGTAAATGATAAAAAAAAATATGAAAGTAAAGTCAAGCTGTAGGTAAATATCGCTTGAAAAAGATATTTTCATTTTGTTTGAAATTTATTGAAAAAAAAATGTATCAATTGGTTAGTTAATTTTACCGATAGTTAATTACCGCTTGAGGGGTTGAGCAGGAGCTCGAAGAGGTGGTTGTCATAGAAGCCTAACTTAGGTTCCCAAACAGTACCGTATGGTTCGTACTCGATGTTCCAAAATCGTGGAATTCGGCTAAAAGGGGTAGCAGAAGTTGTGTATAGATCAGGTACGCGAGCAACAATTCACAAGACTGTCTCTTCTTGTTGGGTACTTGGTCCGGCGCGGCGGTGGGGGATGCGCCCGAAGAGACAGTCTCGGCCGAGTGCCTCGACGTGTATAAATACAAGCAGTCGGCTTGGCTCTCGCTTAGTCGCTGCGATACTCGATTCTCGGTGACGGCCTGTCGATTCGAGTGCGCCTCGATACCGATTTATCGCAACTGGCTATCGCGTATACTGCGATCGTGCGCGTATCCGATCTAACAGCCGCGGTCGACATAGATAGAAAGAGCCGGAGAAGAGAGGAGAGAAAGAGAGAGGGCGAAAACGAAGAGAGAACGAGAGAGAGAAAAAAAAGAAGCCGTGAGAGAAAGTGGTCACCGGTTTTTTCGGTCCCTCTTCTTGCAACGGAAACGCTCGGCCGCTTCAGTCGCTCGCGAAGCCACGGTAACAGTTACGCGTCTGGTCGCGTCTCGTCGTGTCGTGTCGTGTCGTGTCGTGTCGTGTCTCCTCCTCATTCAGAACCACGAATTCGCTCGTGCAGGTTCGCGGCAGATCGACGGCTCGTTGTGATGAGATCGGAAGAGTGTCACAGTTCGCCGGCCTGTATGGGCCAGGCTCGATCGTTTCGCGCGGTGATTGTGCAGTGTTGAGAAAAAAACCGAACTGCTGTGCGGTGCTCGATACGGTTATCGGACGACTCCGGGAGTCGTTAACCTCGAAACGTCACCACGCAGGCGACGCGAGTCTCTGCTCCGTTTCGAAAAATCGCGGGACAAAGGCGACGCCGCGAGGAATAGTCTTGCCCCTCCGTCCCATCCTTCGCGATCTGGTTCGGTGAAAGATCCGTTTGGTTCGCGAGAACGTGCGGCTGCAACGATTGCGAACGCTGTTCGGCCGATTGGCGAGGACCTGTCCCGATCCCGGTTCGAGGACGCGGCAAAGGTCGAGTCGGTTAACCGAGTGTCTGTATTTGGCTGGGAACGAGTTTCCAGCAAGGGCTCGACCTAGCAGAAAATAAAGAAACAAACGGCCGAGCAAAAAGAGTCCTCTCGCGCGCGCGCACGCTCGCTCGCTCGCTCGGAGACTCGGTTGGCCGGTTTTGCACGATTCCCCTCGGGTCAACGATCTGCTCGTGGATCTCGGAGTGGTTCGTTTCTCGGTACGTACCTGCACGGACAAGTCCGGTCGATACGATATACTCGCTGTTGGGAACCTGTCCGTGTCCGTGTCCGTGTCCGTGTTCGCGTGTACCGATAACAGGCAAACAGGCAAGCAGGCTAGGCAAGCAGGCGGGCAGGCAGGCAGGCAGGCAGGCAGGCAACAACCGAGAGCACGTTTCACGAGGAGTGAAAAGGCGGTCACTCGGTACACCGCCGTGGCTGCTTTCACCGGCAATGGAATAATGCCGATCGCGCCTTAACGGTACGCAACTCGTACCTTCCGTATTTCCCTTGGACCGAGCCCCGGTGAAAATGATCCCAGGCCTCGGGTGATCCGCGTTCCTACAGGTGACCCAAGTGGATATATCGCGAGTTTTTTCGTCGTTACGTTCTCACGTCGTTCTTCTATACAAAATTGTTCTTCTGCTGGTGGTCTTCGAGGTTTTCAGTGGTTTCGGTGTTTTGTTGCTCGTAAAAGAGGAGGAGTAGCAGGAATAGAGGGCGGCGGTAACAGTGTTGGATAGGTTCGGGTGTAATACGTGTTACCGGGTACGTGTCCTGCACCGTAGCATGGAAACCAAGATGTATATCAGCAACGAGGCGCACAACAATGGTCACGCGGCCACCAAGTACGCGTCCACGAACTCGATACCCTCGATGATGGAGGACGAGTCGTCGTTCGGCAAGCTGATCGGCCAGCGAAAGGACTCGAGCGTGATCCTTCGGGATAACAAGGGAAGGAGGCACAGCGTGCTGGAGGATTTGAAGGCGAGAAGGGACAGCCTGTTTCAAAAAGCGCGACGCGGCAGCGTCGTCGAGGAGAAAGAGAACGCGAAACTGGTGCAGAAGGAAAAGAGACGCAGCAGCGACAGCGGCAGACGCGGCTCGGTTTTCTACGTGTCGCAGGACCTGCTGGAGGAGAACCAAGATGTGTTGGAGGACGAGCGCACGCAGGACCTCGAGGAGAAGAAAGGCCGCAGAAAGTCCTGGCATCCGCTCGCGAAACCACCGAAACTCGATCGCAAAAGGAGGAAAGGCATCGCCGGCGTCCCGACGCAAGTTGGCAGCACGGACGGGCTCTACACCCAGGCCAGACAGAAGAGACCCTCGTGGTGGAATATATTCGTACCTGACTCTGTCACCAGGTATTTATCACCCACGCGTTTCTTGTCTCTTGCCTCCCGCGGGAAATTCGAACGGCTCGGCTCGTGGCATTGAAGTTTCGACGGTTACGTGTCGAAACCGCGAATTTCGCGTTCGAGGTCGAGCGCGGTGTGCTTGTTTCGACCTCGACTAATAGGATCTCCGGTTTGCAACAGGCGGTGGCCGTCTGTCTCGATGTAGAACAAAAAGGTTTGAGGTTTGTTTCGCATACGAGCTGGACCGGTTTTTACGCTTATCTTTCGTAAGAAGTAAGATAGTCGTTTTAATTACGCGCCGCGCCGCGTCGCGACGACGTACTCGACAAGTGAATCATTTGAAACTGACACCTTTTTATCTTCGTGTCCTTTCTTCGGCCGTTGCGTCAACACAATATTCACCGGTTGAAAAACATCCTACTCGATCGTACGAGTTAACCCTTAACCCTAGAAATACTGTGCCCACGCTTCTTTTTATACAAAGTATCTCTAGAATGTTCTACTTGTAAGGAATGATTCCTCGGTTCGTTTGAAGTAACCTTTTCCTATGCGAAAATGTTCTCCGCGGCTTTGTTCAATAGTTATTAACGAAAAACGCGGACCAATCAGAGCGCGGCTACAGCGGACAGATTCCGGCTCAGCGACAGATTCCGAGCATGTTATTCCTTAGAAAAACTTTCGTCGGATCTTTTTACACTACTGTTTAACGCGTCGAGTGCCACGCCGGTTCGTAGGGACCGGCTATAGACTTTCCGGTTCGGGCCCAGCCAGTCATCGAGGACCTGCCACAGATATTAGGTTCGTGTTACAGCACCGCGCGAGTCTGCCCTTGCGTACTGATTGTGAGATTAAAGATTTCGCGTAGGGGACGTCGGTTTTTGTTCAGTCAATGCTTTAAAAAAAGAGTATAGTATTAAAAAGTCAATGTAACTTATTGAAACAACGTAATCGAAGGTGTGGATTTTTTCCACACTTCCTAATTCTTCTGTTCATTCACCGGTTCGCCCGTCGGCGGTGGCCCACTTGACGGCCGAGTCTGGGCCTGAACGGAACGGCAAGCAAAACGGGCTGGGCACTTAACGTGTTAAGGGAACCAACTCTTTAATACTGTCATCCCACATTTCGGCTAACGTTTAATTTGTAAACAATTGAAATGATCGATTGCTACAGAGAATTCTGTATTGTTGATATTTGTAATTATCGTAATTAGTTGGGGTCATGAAGGACCCCAGAAGTTTAGGGTTAAGATGGGATTCGGATTTTACTAAAACAGTTTTTGTTATCGAATATTTTAACCTTCCGCGGACGAGAACTGTTCTTAGCATGCTTTTCGAATCTATTTGTCCTGTGAAACGAGCATAATAATTGTATGAAGAAAATAGTGTTCTGATTAGTAAAGTTTAATATCTTTCGGGAGCAATAATTTCTTTAATAATTATTCCCAGTCGCAGAACGGTAAAATTGCTTTCGGAGATGACGTTAGCAGCCAATTGTTTCGCTACTATCCGCAAACGCGATCTTGCGTTTCACGTGCAAAATAGACTCGCGTTTTTGCAGTCCATCGATACGAAAATAAGCAATGGTTTTATTGTTGCTCGTTGCGTTATATCGCGTCGGCGTTGTTACGATAGAGGTTTGAAGTAAACAAAAATGAGACAGGAGCGCACGGCAAATATTTAGACGAGACAAGGTTGAAGACGTAATCTAGAGTAATCGCGACAGTTTTCAAACAGTCGTAATTGCTGTTTGAGAGAACTAGACGGCATGTTTTTATAAAGATTTTAGGGATTAGATAGAACCTGGAAGAAAACCGCCCGTGAAATTTTGAATATTTTTACGTTGGATTAGAAATTGTGTTATTCTATTACTCCTCCATTTCTGTTATGCTCTTACTCCTCCAGTACGTGACGTTTCCGCAAATCGAATTCTTTCGGGTTGTTCGTATCACGCGGACACAAGATTTACTTGCTATAAAAACGGAACATGAAGGGTAGTTTGCATCGATTTCGCGATCATGTTCACGGTGATGTTGTACCGAATGAGCGGGCTTGCGTATCGCGTTTGAGGTAAGATTCGAAATATTTTCTCTTTGAAAAGTAAAAGCACTTTCTTCGCGTTATCGACGAATCTCTCGGCGCCGCGCCGACGCTGACACGGAGGACTACCGGAAGCTCGCGAGCTTCCTCTGATTCATGGCGCGCGGCATCGGTCTTCGACGCCATCTCGATTTCTTAGAGGCGGGATTTTTTTCTGAAGACCGATTACGAGATCGACGCGCGATTTCTCCGAGTGTCTTATGGTCGCGAAAGCTGCACCGTGTAACTTCCGTTCGCCGCTCGTTCGAACGCGTACGACCAATTTAAACGACGTCGATGAAGACGTTCCCGGCCTGATCAAATTTGTACACCTTTATCTCTCGTGTTTACGTCGGTTTTCGAAACTCGTGGGACGTATGAATATTTATTAATTATTAGCGGAGATACAGACACACGTCTGAGCACACTCTTATTTTCATACACAACGCATACATATTCGATTTGAAAAATTATTATCCTCTTTGTGGAGGATTTGCACATTGCACACAGTGGACGAAGTTCACTCGATTTTTAACACGTCAAGTGCCAAATATCAACCCCAGAGATTCTTACAAAATCGGAGTGATTTAATTAATGAAACCAAAACTAGAAATTTAAATTGTATTATAGGGGATGTTGTCTCAACTCTTTTGAATTCGAAAGACCCCAATAAAATTCGGTATACCTGAATATGTTATAATAAAAATGAATGTCTAAACCCAGTCAAAAATCACTGTCAGTAATATGTGACTGACGTGGCAGTTAACGTGTTAAGGGATTCTTCGAGTCAATATTAGAATTTATTTCCTTGAGAATCTCTGAACTTTCGAGGACTTCGGTTCAACCCTCCGTATGCTATGCCGGAGTCATTCGTGACCCGTCGCGGTAGCTGTGCGGATAAGCTCGAGCGACCGTCAATGTTGTACAATTTTATTCCGATGTAAGACAATGCTGTTTATTTCGAAATAAGAAAATCGTTATCCCCTCTTCTTCTTCTTCATCCGAAATTCGACGCAAGCCGGTCCCGAGCCATCGTCTTATATCGGAACAAAACCTTATACGTGAAATATCGGTGTGGGTCAGAAATGACTCCGGCATAGGTATAGAACTCGCAGGAGTCCGATGATTAGAAAGAAATACGAAATCGTGTCGAAAAGTCGAGGAAATCTTATTGACACACGACAACTGTCGTGTCACGATTTCTTTATTGCAGCGGATGAATGGAATATTTTCTATTATCTTCTAGACGTCGCTCTTTGTACACGCATGACGATTGAACAACATTTATTTGTTGCCGACGTGTAGACTCGTCTGGAGAATGTATTCTCCATTGGGGTAAACTGCTATCAAATTCTCCGAAGCCTGATACATGTCCCGGTTTTATTATACACGGACGGAAATATTGATGTGTAAATGGTTCGGTCTGTTCGACAGTTGGATGTCCGGATAGCACGGTTTATCACTTCTTAGAACGTCTATCAATATTGACGGTGTTCGATGGCTACCGGCGTCACCTGATACCGATGTTTCGAACGTTTAATTACCATAACAACAGTAACCTTCGCCGGTTGATTACTCAGCCGTTTTCTTTCGAAGTAAGCACGGTTTCTTTCTCTTTCCATCGTTTCTTTTTTTCATTGCCGTTCCGACTATCATTACGTACCTCCAACCTGTGTTTCGTCAATAAAAACGAATTATCGCTGAATCTCGTAACAGTTCGCGTATTGACTCAGCTCGATATAATTTTCGTGCGCTTATCGCGAGAAAATTTCGCTCGGCAAATTCTTCGCATTCCGGCCGGTCATTCGCGATACGTGCATTACATAAGAGTTTCCGATCGAGCAGGCAATTTCTCCCGTGCAACATCGAAATAGATCCCGGCTTAATAGCATTAAATCCGAGAAACTCGCCCGTGTTTTCCTTGTAATTAGGGCTGTGTGTTTTACGCGCTGATAACGGCAGCCCCATTCAGCAAAGCGAAATCAAATAAAAAGCTGAATAACATCTTAACCTATAAAGTTGATCCGCAGGTTGATCCGTAAAGCTGCGAATTTGCATAAACACACTCGGATAAAGTCGTGACTAACAGAGGCGAAATCGCGAGATCTTCGCTGCATTCTAAACGCGATTTGACTCCAGTTCTAAAGTCTGACGAGCACGTACTGTTCGTAAAACATTAGGATAGAAAATGATTTTAAAAAACTGTCCGCAAACGTTGACACTTCTAATTCTTTCCGAATTTTTTCCGAAGCTTTAAGAGACACCGAGCGATCGAATGATTAAAAACACGAAAAATACATTTATTGTCCATACGACAGGCAATGTTGCCTGCTAACTGTATATTTGCAATTTCAGTCATTTTCAGTAATTTTCCGAAATGATAATTCAGTGTTGCTGTCATTGAAGAATTGATCGTTTCGGCTCTAACAATTCGATCGCGTAAATCAAATTCTTAATAATACTCTCCCGGGGGGGGGGGGCACGTAGCTTTACGTCATCGGTTTCTTTTCCGAAAAAAATGGGACCCAAAGTGATCCAATTAGAGCGAGCCTTCATCCTTTGTACATCGGAAGGGCGCGCTGTTAGGCGACTCAAAGAATCCGGAGCTTTTTGTCTTGCAGGAACGTATTGTTCCCCGAAAAAAGATATCTCCGGCTCGGTGGCCAGGCTCGGCGTTTTTCCGCTGACGAGGAAAATTTGCCCGAGAAAATTGGGTCGATCCGAGGACGCCCGTCCGCGCAACCCTTCGCAGAAAAATTGGGAACTGTCTCTCTCTGTCTCTCCCTCCCTCTTCCTCTCTCTTGCCCGTAATACGTCCGCGCGTCCTCGCTTCTTGCCTCCTGGCTTTTCTTCCCCTTTATCTCGTTTACCGACCCCCGTTCGGTCGCTGATCGTCAGGCCGGTAAATGCCTCGGGAGTCATCGATGATCGCCCGCCAATGAAACACTTCTTCGCCCCTCGCACAGCGCGATTTCTTTGCAAGCGATTACGCCTGGGTCGTTAAATCTAATTTTTCTTCGTTTTGTGGAACCGCGACTACATCGAACGAATCAAGTATCTATCGTTGTAATTATTCATATTTTGTTGAAAATATTTCCATTAACGATAATGGTAAATGTAACGGTAGAGCGTGTCATATGTAAAGAAAGTATTGATATAACAATGAACATCCGTAGCAGTAATTAGAAGAAAAAATGAAATACCGAATCTTGTGACGAGGTTTCATTCATCCTTTGCACTCCGGAATTTTGTAAACTCTTGTCACATGTCGCCTCAGCCTGGACATAGGAGTGCAAAGGGTTAAACCCTTGAACTACGATTTATTTTATATAGAGATGCCTCCTTTGTGACACATAATTTCCTAGAAAAAAATTTATATGTATCTTATGCCTATACATTCTTCAATGATTACACATCCACAAATAAAATTTTCTTTCATTTTAATATAGTATTAACGACTGACTCGATATTATAGTTCAAAGGGTCAATAATTTGTTCTTTTATTTTTTCATTGATTGAACAGATAGAATTTATTTGAGGATCGTTCTGTTTTTACCGTGGACAAAATGTTTCTTCTTCCCCATGTTAATGAGACTTTAGCTTGTTGGCACACAAACGGACATTTGAATATGTTAATATTGTTTTCAGCACGATGCGAAAGCGACGAGGATTAGATTTTGTAGATATTTCTTCTCGATTCTAAGTTGCAAGCATACCGGAGTGCCTGTTTGAATTGTCGTTATCACTCGTGAAGCGAGTACTTTATGTTCGAATAAACAACAGAAACTGACTTGTATTTAACACTTTGACTGCCAAACTAGAAACCTAAAAAATTCCATAAAATCAAAGTAAGTGATTTAATGAAATAAAAATTGAAAAAAATTAAATGCATGGCATTGAGTTGTCCTCAAACTTTCTTGCATTTTACAGACCCTAATTAAATTTAGTACGATGAATATATTAACGTAAAAATTCATTTTAAAACCTGGACAAATAATTCCGTCACCCACATATGGGTGACATGGCAGTCAACGTGTTAAAGAAATCGGATCGAAGGATTCAAGGGTCACGAACGATACTGGAACATGATTATTCGACGATTAAATATCGTCTTTCGAGACCAATCGTTGGTGCAGATAAAGGAATTCATCGGCATCTCTTCCGACACGTGGAAACCGGTCGAGCGTCTTAAAATAGCCATTTATATGGCTGTTTGCTTTTTGTCGTCTTTCTTTTACTGTTCGACACAATCGCAAAGAATCCGGCCATTTTGTTCCGACGTTGATCTTGAATTGTCGATACTTCGAGTCTTAATGGCACAAATTTTGAGAAAACGCGAACAGCGTCAGCGAGGGACTCAATTACTAAGGGGGTACCAATTACTGTGCCTATACTAATTATACTTATTTTGAAAGCATAATGAATATTTAAAAAGAAATATATAACATTAACTGATTTTAATGAAAAAGAATTTAACATCTCTTTTTTAATATCCATTGTATTTTAAAAATAATTAATATAAGCACAGTAATTGGCACACCCACAGTAATCGGATCCCTTACCCTACTTGCTGAATACCAAATCATAGAGATCAACAAATTAGGAGCAATGCGTGTCGGAAGGACTGGAAAAATAGATACAGGGTAAGGGACCCAATTACTGTGGAGGTACCAATTACTGTGCCTATATTAATTGTAATTATTTTTAAAACATAATGAATATTGAAAATGAGATATGTAACATATTAACCCTTAGCACTCGAATGGCGACTGTAAGGCGCCACTAAAAATTGCTGTATCATTATTCGAAATATTTTTTACATTAGTAAATGTGTTTGTATTTAATAAATTACTAAACATTTCAGGACTGTACGAGTAAATTGCACCATTTTCGTATGTATGGCATGAAAAAATATGTATAGAAAGGAAATATTCTAGGTCGGAAGAAATGTTTCGTTTTGGAGTTCAAATGGCTTCGAATGCAAAGGGTTAATTGACGTTAATGAAACAAATTTAATATCTCTTTTTTAATATTCATTATGTTTTATAATTAACCCTTTCGGTACGAGCGCTCTGTCCGCCGTGACACTCTGTCCTCTTTTGTATGAAGAATTTCCTAAGCGTTAAATAAGAACTGTGCTTAATAAAACAACGTTTCTACTAACAAGTGTCATTTATAGTTTTAATATTAAAAGACATTTATGTAAAATTCGCCACTATAGATGGCGCTCATACATAGAGGCTGCCACATGGATGCCGGATATATTCGGCGCTCGTACACACAGGTCGTCAGATGGATGCCGGATATATCCGGCGCTCGTACCGAAAGGGTTAATATAGGTACAGTAATCGGTACCCCCACAGTAATTGGGTCTCTTACCCTGGATCAGAGCTGCTCAACATGCCTACTAGCGGGCAAGGACGCCCGCTGATGCCCGGGGGCACAGCCACGGGCAAGTGACTCAGCGGAGTGGGGGTAGGCCGTAGCACAGCCGAAATTTGCCACATAGCTGTGACATTGCGTGTGACAAATACATGGAGCCTTGCCCGCAGAGGCGTGACTTAGTGCCCGCCGTTCTGTCTATGCCCAGGGCAAGAAAATTGCTACGCGTACAGGCAGACGCTGTACAGCTGTGCCCTAAATTCTGAATTTTCACAACTTATTGAAATCTATGGAAACTGGTAAACCACGAGGTTAATTGACACTTGATTCGTACCTTTTCCTTCTTGTCTCGTTCATTAACAGTAAAGAAAAGAAAATTTCAGTTCTCGCATCTCCAACGCTTCTCGTAAGAATTTATTTTGCGATAGTGAATATTGAATCGTTCTACTCATTATCAAGAACTAACAAAATTTCCCTTTGCTTCCTCTCTCCCAATTTAGAATAATGAATCGTACTGCACGCCACATTAGAAGAAACTTCCCGCTGAAAATTCTTCCTAGGAATTCTTCCAAAAGTAGAGATTATTGTCTGACTCAAAAATTCCTGCTGAAATTGTTCCTAGGAATCCCGACAGTAACGTGACGAATGTCTGACTCATTCGAACGAGCTACCATCGAACCGATGTTGTTATTATTTATAAACAATGTTCATAGAATAGAACGTCTTGGAATCCTAGACGCGACATGTCGCAAGAGCCTCCCGCCGCGGATTCTCGGTTTATTTGAACTATTTCGAAAATCGTCCGCGTCCACTGTTTCTTTCGAATGCGAAAACCGCAGGAGCAACTCGACACAACAATATATTTTTAGCGGATGGTCGGAGTTGGCATAAAATTCCACTTGCGGAGCACAGGATCGATCGGCGGATGAAATCTTTCGTTAAACTCGATTTCCTCTTCCGTCCGCAAGCCTTATCGCGATTTTCGATCGAGGATTATTTTCTTCTTCAGGTCTCGTCTGCCTCAAAATGTCGGCCGACAGAACAAAATGGCGATCGGGAACGAGACGCTTATCTTGTTCTTGTTGAATTTCCTAGTTTATTTACCAACCTAAAACAGATTCCAAAGCTTCACACGGTCACTCGCAATAATATTCGAATATTCTTAAAAAGACGATAACTTTTTTGATGTAGGACCATAGGACTTGGATTTTTTAGAGAAGCTAGAACACAATTAGTTCACTACTTGACGCGAAAACGAAATTTTGAAAAAATTGCAGAATGTATATCGAAGTCCGCCATTTTGTCGGGTTCGGTGTTCCTAGTACTAAAAGATCGATAAATTAGCAAGTTCGAATGTGAAAGTGTAAAAAGAAAGCGTAACTACAACTTCATTTACGTATCATTTAGAGAAATAGCCACCGTAAAAAATGACACTCGTATTATCGGTTTTATCGGTTTTTTTTTATTCGAAGTACGAAGCGCGAATGTAAGACAAATACTCGAATACTTTTCGTAATGGCACTTCGTTTATTCTTCGCGACGACGCTTGCGCGTTCGGGGTCTAGTAGAAAATAAATTCTAACGATGCAGTAGATGATTGCCAGAGATGAAACGCAAATAGATGCGGCGTGCATTTGTGCAGCGAGTTTGTTTACGCATGCGGAGGCTGCACAAAGAGACAGCGTGCTTCTGAAACAGATGTCGCGAATGGAACCAATTTTAAATGTCTGTCGCTTGCGTAATTTTGCAGTGCCGTTTAATTCATTGCGTCTCGTACATTAGAATAACTATGCAGGTGCAGAATGGCGAGAACGTCCATTGTGTGTGCGTGTGTGAATTCGTTTTCTGCTGTTTTTATGACCACAATAGCAACAAACAAGAACATAACGGCCCTGTTTGCGGAGACCTCGAATTTTTTCTGCGCTCCAACCATTAGGGCGAAGGACACAATTACTGTGCCTGTATTAATCATACTTATTTTTAAAGCATAGTGAACAATAAAAAAGAAATATTAAGTTTTTTTCATTAAATTTCTAATTAATATAGGCACAATAATTGTTGCCCCCACAGTAATCGAGTCCCTCAACCTATACCTGAGATCGGAGATTGATTAAAACTGGGTTTACGGAGCACTAAAAGTGACGATTTTACATTACTTTTTAAAAATAACAGGTGCGTTTTTATTAAAATTTTTAGACATTTTTTTATTATACATATATACCCAAAGAAATAAATTTGTTGACAATTCCTCGTGAATACATCCTTACAATCTCAATAATCGTAAATTAAAAATATTAGAACCCGTCATTTTGACTGGTCCCGTTAATCTAGTGTTAATGAACAAATCAGCTGCAAGTATCGACTCCCCTGTTAGTCTTTGTGCACTTGACTCGATCAAAAAGCGATTTGTCCATTTTAATTATATTTTTTGTCACATGACAATTAATTGAACCGATGAAATCTGCCGAGTGTGAAATTGTAGTGTGCAGTTTTACGAAAATGAGAAGATCCGGTTTATTTCGATTTTATACAGTTTTCATTATACTATGAATAACGAAGTCTGTTATATCATGGCATATGAAAACCATTGTAAAATATAAAACCGATCGTTGGACTGTGGTAGGTTTAATGTTCATAGCATGAGCTTATCTATATTAAAATCTAACCACAGATGAGGTACTTACTTCTCTTGATTGAATATCGACTACGATCTATAATTTTATTTACAGACCGTGCCGAGGCGGTGTTCGCATTTACTTTCCTGTTTTCATGTTACACTCCAGGAATTTTTCCCTAGCAATAACATATTTATAAACTTTGCAGTCTTAGTGCCATATACAGGGTGTTCCAGCTGACTTCGTTATCTCGACTAATTATTCCATTTAGCACCGGACGTAAATAGGACGTCCATTTTACGTCCAAACGTCTCAGGTCCGCTTCGGACGTTCCTGGGACTCCCCTGATACCTACATTCCGGATGTTCCGGGGACATCCGTTTCTACGTCCCATGAACGTCCGTGGGACCGAAATTTCAGACGTCCCTGGAACGACCTTAGAACTTCTATTTCGGACTTGGGACTTACAATTTAGGTACGTTCTAGGAATGCCCACTTCTTACGCGCGAGATACAGAAGAAGAATAATGTTGTCAAGACTAAATTTCAAATGTTCTAATGTATTTCGAATGTCTTAATTATTTATAATAATAACTACAGCAATAGCTAAACAGCGGGATGCAAAATAAAAATTTGTTACCAGAATTGCAAAAAGAACTACAGTAAAATAGAAATTTAATAGTTTTAAATATTCAGAAACCATATCGTACACATCTTTGAAGAGGTTAGGTTTTTAAATGTTCTATAAACGTCTTATAAATGTTCTATTAACGTCCTGAATATGTCCAGCCGAACGTCCGCGCGGTACATCCTATGGACGTCCCATTTTGTCACTGGTACGTATTTGGGACGTATTTCGGACATATCTGGGATATACGAACGTTATTTGGACCTTCTTTGGGACGTACAGAAGGTCCGGTACGGACATCCATACAATGTCTGGATGCTATCTGGGATTAAACTATAAACTTTACGAAAATTTTAACAAATTCCTTTTTTTCAAATTGAGATCTTCCTGTTCGCTTTGAAAGCGGCCCTAATCATTAGGGAGACACCAGAAATTACCATCCACTGCAATCTTTATTTCACTTTCCAGATCATGCCTAGTCCAGATCATGATTAGTAGGGTAAGAAACCCAATTATTGTGTGGGTGCCAATTACTGTGCCTATAGTAATTATACTCATTTTTAAAGCGTAACGAATATTAAAAGTAAGATATATAACTAATATCTCTTTTTTTTTAATATTCATTATGCTTTAACCCTTTGCGGTCGTATGTCTACTCTCAGCCACCAAAGCTTTCTTACCGTTCCAGTCGTATGTCTGCTCTCAGCCACCACAGCGAAGAACCATATTGATCTTGTATTATATTAAGTTGACAAGAAAAATATAAAATATAGTTTTTACATAACATAAAATTAAAACATATTATTGTGTTACGTATATCTGAAGTTTAAAAAAGAATTAATAAATGTTGATTTTCCTTCATAATCTTGCACAGTATGTATTACTGTTCGTTCAACGAAAATGAATTCCGACCAACATGACAACTATGTATAAACTTAATACGACCGCAAAGGGTTAAAAATAAGTATAATTAATATAGGCATAGTAATTGGCACTGCCACAGTAATTGCGTCCCTTACCCTAGTGCAGAAGAGTTGGAAAAAGGTAAACGAAGGGAGATTCGTAACTGTGCGCGGGCGTGAGAGCGTAGAAAATGTCTGCGAAGGTAAACGGCAGAGATGTGAGAGTACAGGTGTGCTGGTACAGGGTCCGGCGATAAGCATCGCGTGGGCGCGGGCGGAATAGATGAAGATCGGTGAACGAGAGGAAGCTCGTTAACCACCGTTAAACCGAAAACGCACGCGCCGGTGACGTCAAAACGCTTAACGAAGAAAAGCGTAATACCTACTCCGCCCCGTGCCGCTGCGACGGCGCATGCGGCCCTCGAATGACAAACACTCTCGCGTGTCCCGCCCCCGTGACCGTGTATGCGCGACGCATTATAATAAAAATCATCGACCAGACCGGAGTCAGCGCAAACAATGGAGAGTTTCGCTGGACGACATCGCTCGAGCCGTTCGGGGCTGTCCGCCGCGCGCACGTGGAGCTGAATCGTTAAACGATGAGTCGCGTGTTTCACGCTCGACCGGACTAATGATCTTCCATTTTTTTTTTGCCCGAGGAATTTATTTCTTGCCTATATGGCCGCTTTTTCCGAACCGCGCCGCGTCGCGACTCGCGGACGGAAAAATCTAGCCGCAACGGAGCCTCTCCTCTCCGAATCCGACTCTCCAACTACCGCGAAAATTTCGCTAATTTATTCGTTGGAACGGGGATCGAAATGTTAACGAAGTTCATCAAGTACCGAATACACGAGACTTTTTTGGCTTAACTTCACCTTGGCAAACCAGAAATTTTTTACTTTTTACTACTTAATCCTGTGCATCTTGTCGAGAAAATAATATATTAATAATAATAATAATAATAATAATAATATATTAATAATATATATGTCGGAGGCTGGTCGGCAGTATTTTCAAACGGTGCGCTCATTTCTCTGTTCACACGATCGGTTCACAATCACACGAACAAATTCCACCGCGGAAGCACAACTCGATCACACTTTGAACAATATAAAATCTCGCAAAGGACTGAGAGACACGTTAACGAGTCCAGGGGTCACTCAGAATATTTACGTCTCTACTTTTATGTCTCTCCGATGCGCATCTGACTCCAAAAAATGCGATGCGACTCCGTACGAGGTTACGAGAAGAATGCCACGAGCATTCAAACAAACAACGCAACGTCGATCGCTTCTTGATATTGCTCTGGAAACCGAGCATGGCCTGTTACTACTCAAATTCGCTCAGGCTATCAGGAGCGTGTACAGAGATGTACACGATAACAAAAATAAGTTTGTCTCACAAGAGAAACTATTCTCAAAAATACAAAGACGCTATTCCGCCACCCGTGGTCACGTTCAACAGGGCTCCAGGCCATATTTCCACGGAACCCTATCTCGCATCTCTCTTTCCACAATCCGCAAAGAAATAAAACAATAAAACAAATGTTATAAGAGAATATTACAACGAGCATTACACGTCGTTGCCATCGGGCTACGTCGCTGCGCCTCGCCCCGACATATATTTATTTCAGCATTATAAGAAAAAATCAGAATTACTACTTTCATCAGCAACAAGACCCTCCATTTCTATATTTTAGCTAACGAATGATGATAGTCACCAACAAAGTTGAACGCATGCATACGGCTCCGGTGATAGTGATCAGGAAAATTGAGCGTATATATACGCTCCGGTGATAATGACCAGGAAAATTGAGCGTATATATACGCTAATGATGCAAATGGGTTAATTAAAATGTAGAGAATCATATACGGGATCTCAACGAGAAGGTATAATCCAAGTTGGTTGGGATTTGGTCGTTGAGGGGGCGGAGAGCAAACCACGCTTGCAAATGTACGTTATTAATATCAGCGCGTGCTTGCACACACCAACATGGCGGCACCCATACCTGTCAAAAATGCTTAACACGTCAGGCTCTATGTCGGTCCCAAGGGACCGACATCAAACTTGCCGTTCTGGCGTTGTCGGTGCACGAGGACCGACACGAGGCTTTTCGTTTAGGCGACAGTTACTTACAGCGTGAACGGAAAAATCTCTCAATCTTAAACACGCATAACTTTTTATGACAAAAATGAGTAGCTGTAATTTAAAACAGTAACAACATTGGAAGAATTTGTAAATACTGTTATGCTATTTAAGCATATTAAGAAAAAAAATAAATTTCTATTTCACTCCAGTTCCTTGAAATTCAGGTAGAACATTTTTATTTTGCATAAAGATCCGCTGTCTATTTATAATATATGGTTAAATAGAAAATATTGTTTCTTTTTCTTTTATGGAATGTTTTCGTACCATCTGCAGCCGAGACGTTCTGTTCCGGATGCGTTGCTGAAGTTTCTGAACAAATCCAGACCGTTCCGGAACGGTTAGAACGGAATCAAGGTGAATAGAATTACTTTGTAACTCGAGAAAAGTCGGATTTCCCTTATTAAAGTAGTCATTACAGCATCTGGAAGTAATTATGTTCGCATTAAGGGGGTTGAAAGTCGAGAACTCTGTTATTTCACAGTACCTCGTTGCTGAAATAAAAATGAAATTATAATTGTCACGTGTATTAAATACAGAATACTGAAAGTGTTTCATCTCTTTTGTGATTTTTGAAGCCCTGTCCAAACTGACAGGCAATTGGACGCAACCAGTCTGCATGCTGTACAACGTTGTCTGTGGATTCGATATCTTCTGAGCGCCGGTTGATTCGATCTGCAACAAAAGTGTAACAAATTTAATTCACGATCTCGTGTCTGTCCAACTATTTTCCCGACAACTGCCAAGATGGCGAAACTGTTCGTCGGGATATCATTCTTGGCAGGTCGGCTCGACGATGGACTGGCGTGGCGGGCGGATAGGCGTAGACAATCGAGCAAGAAAGTAACGCTCTGTCGAAATTTGAATAGATAGCGCGCGTACACGTGAATCATCTTAACCGTACACGCTCCTGGCGCGCGATGATTTCTCAATTCGCGATCGGAAATAGATTACTCTTTCCGATTGGATTGCGTCGGCAATACAACGCCCGTATTGTTTGATAGCTGACGGACAACGCTTGCTATTAGGATGAGACACCGCCCAACGATGCCACACCGTTTAGCGCGGGTTCCGAGTAGCCTTCCACCAACTTCTGCTATAATCGCAGATATCGGTCTACGACACTCTTGAGAAATCCCCAGGATACGTTTCGACATCGGCTCTTCGCTCGACACAGGATTTCCCCACGGTTCTTTCCTCTTTGAGACTGATCATTCCGACGGGTGAGCACCGTTACTCAGAGTCGCTGATCGAGGATCATCCGTGGGTAAACTGAACACGTGGTTAGTCGTTGTTTCACTCGTGGGAGGAGCTAATTGGAAATGTTAATATCGGCTTGCTGCGTTCGAAGTTGGAGTTCGGTTGCGGAGTACAGAAGATTGAATACACGCGAGCGGGATGTCGACGCTTCTTCGGACCTAATGTTAATGGTTCTTTAGATGTTGAACATTTTTTGACCCTAAGAGATTGCTGATTTAGAAATCTAGGACGTTGGAAAATCTTCTTGTTGAAATACTTGCATTTGCAATGCCGAAGCTTTTTGAATCCAGGATGCTGGAGATTGTTGATCCTAAGATTCAATGGGTCTTGAGCCTGGAACATTGGAGACTTTTGGAATTAGACTCTTCAAAGATTTAGGGTCAAGAATGTTAAAGATTATCGAGTGTAGGATTGTAAAGACTTTTTAATCCAGAGTGTGAAAGATTGTCGAGTCTGGGATTTAAAACTTCTTGAACCTGGAACATTAAAAATTTTTGGAATTTGGTTGTTTTGCAGATTTAAAGTTAAGAGTGTTGAAGGTTATTGAGTCTACAATGTTAAACATTAGTGCTTAGAACATTGAAAATTTAGAATCTGGAATGTCGAAGTGCCTTATCACTATATTGAAGATATAGAGTTTAGGATGAAGAATTTGATGACCAATCCGTTGAAGATTAAAGCCTATGATGTTGAAAACTTAGATCTAAAGAAATGAATGTAGGTAACTAAACTGAAGTAATCTAGATAAAATCAAGGTGATTAAACTGAAGTGATCTAGATAAAATCCAGGGGATTAAACTTATATGATTGAACCTGGGTGTTTAAAATGTTACAGTCTAGGCTCTAAAAGATAATTGAATCACCTGGGCTGTCGAAGATTCGCAGGTGGATACGCTGAAGATATAGGAATTTCCGCTGTTTCAGTTTTCAAGTTCGAACATCCTCGAGAAAAACCAGTCCGATCACAATAAACGAGCAGTTTAATTACGCGAGCCGAGCGACGATCTGTTAATTACGGTGCGGGGAGTCTCTTCGTGACTGTCCTTGACATCGATGCTGTCCTATTATATTCGATAGTCCGTGCACACGGCGTTGCTCGGGCGCGGTGAAAAAAGCAAAAAAGCAAAAAGAGGGAAAAAAAACTTGCACAAGTGCATTCCGTTCGAAGGCTGAAAAGCAACAGCCGGCACGAACTTGGTGTTAACCGCTTACGGCGCGGCGGCTCGTCCGAGGCCTGAAATCCCTTTCCCGCTGTTTCTTACGAAATTCTCTCTTAACCGTATCCCTTGTCGAGAATCGGTAACTCGGCGTTCAAGTAGCTCGACTTTCTAATGATCCCGTCGGGCGCGGAACAGATATAAACGTCCAGTAGATTCGTTCCGCTTGTAACCGGGGCGGGCTTATGGTAGCCGCGGCACGCATCATTCGGTCGCGGGCGTCGCACGCTGGAGTATTTGGCCCGAAAAGCTGGACGAAACTATTGCAACGTTATTTATAGTCTCAAGGTCATAATATTATATATCGTTGAATTCGTCTTAAGATCAGTTACAACATTATGAGATAAAAAATACGTTTTAACATTTAAAAAATCAAAGTGACCTTGATTTTTTTGTTGAAAAAAAGTATTTTCGAAATTTTATACATCGGAGTTTGTAGATATCTGAAAACTGTTTAACTTTTGTTCGAAACATGTTTTTGTTTTATTTGTTTTCATTAGGCTAAAAGTATACTTGTCAATGAAATAATGCCATTATTTTCTACAATTTAAAAAAAATGCGTATATAATAACTTTTATTATACAATCACTTCCTAGCACTTGCAGTGTTACTACTCGAAAGAGCTTATCAAATTTCGAAAGACAATACATACCTGCTATAGGAGATTCCATAATGTCACAATAAATTATGCAGTAACAAACCATACTAAATAAGCCTAAACTATACTAAACTAATACTAATTGAATTAAAGTGAACTCAACTATTATTATAATAGACTATAATAAACTACAAACTAATGATATAAACTAGAGTAAACTTTAACTTATACAAATTATAATGAACTTATGAAATATAACTTGAATTTACGAACTGTTTACTCTGAATAACTCTGGATAACTAACTGAACACGGAATGTCACGTAGAAATGACGATCGCCCAACTTGAATTGGCAGCTAATTCTTTTTATATCATCAACTGAAAACCTTAATGACATCAAAACGAGCATCGGGGCTCACTTGGAAGCTTAAAAATTTCTTTCATGAAAATTCTACAAATGGGGAATATTGCAATAAGTAATAGATCATCTTCAAACTTGAATAATATTAAACAGAAAAACAATAAAAAAGTGAAAATTGCTGAAAACTATAATGTATACATCTTTAAGAAGTGTCTGTAAATAAAAAATGAACACCACATTTTCATCATATACAAGGTGTTTAGAAAATCGCAGTGCAACCAGCAAGGGAATGATTCCTCAAGGAAAGTCTAGTCGAAAATAAGGAACATAGTTTTTGCATACAGCGCTTCATTTTCGAGAAAATTGAGTTTGAAAATTGGTTAGGTACGCATGCACTTAGACAGAGTTTACTTTATTCGCCCGATCTAGCCCGCAATTCCCATCGCCGCTTGTGTTTATAAACAATGTAGAGACTCCTCGTTGATTAAAGTCATACCATATCCTAAACGATTCTGTTTACAGATGCTAGCAGCAATGGAAATTGCGGGCTAGACTGAGCGAACAAAGCAGACTCTGAATATTTAATACTCGATTTTCTCGAAAATGAAGCCCCGTATGAAAAAACTATATTCCTTATTTTCAACTAGATTTGATGTGAGAAATCATCCCTTTGCCGGTTGTACCACGATTTCCCAAACATCCTGTATAGACGATCCTAATAACCGAGCGATATTTCAGAAACGGGCGAAGAGACAAATGAGTACTACCAAAGTCTTTACTTTCAATGCAGAACAACGCTACATGAGTACATAAATAAATAATTTACGGAACTTTTCTTTAATTGCATATTATTTCGAAGGAAATTCCATATATTTTCTTTATTAGAAGTAAAAAAATTTTTCAGGTTCCATTTTATCAAGGATAAAGCTCTTATAAAGAGAACTACGTTTCGAAAAGCCCTCTAAATGAACCGTTAAATAAATACGAGCGAATCCGAAAAAAATTCTTGGCGTATAACGTTACGAAGGATAAACAGCGAAGAAAACAATGTTTATTGCATTACAACAGAGTTGTTGATCCACACGCGTCCACGTTCACACGACGATCGCGTTGAAAAACGGCTGAAAAAGTTGGTCGCTGCGTCTCTCGAAAATTGTCGCGTCTCGAATTTCATTGGTTTTCGCACGCTGCGAGTGTAGAAAATCGGCGCGGACTATTTATGACATGGGATAAATTGAACAGGTTAAGTTCGCCTGTTCGCGTGTCCCGTTGGTATCTCGGATCCGAGTATCACCTAATCGTTGCTAATTTCGCGTGTAATCGGTCGATCTTATCCCGTCCGGAGATTCTGCGATCTCCGAAGACGGAGCGCGCGTTGATACTCTCCGAAACGGGGGATAAAAGGATCGCGTTGTGCGTGAACGTTGCGATTAACCGACACCGTCCATTGTGTGTAAATACCGATACGTGCGAACGAATAAATTACCAACGACAGCCTGTAATCGGGATAGATCAACGTGGAACTGCGACTACGTTAATCAACCTCCCACTGGTGTTGTTCCTGCGGAAATGTTTCGTGTCGCGCTTGTTAAACAAACGGGCGCGACTCGTTCTTCAGCTACCACGTTCGTAATAGGTCTCGTTGCTTCAGCACGGGGAAAACGTTGCAGGCAAACGAGCCGGCGCGGCGCGAAGCGGCGAGGACTTCTTTGGAGGCTGAAGCAACCTTCGGGTAACAAGCGTTCGCAATTCTTTCTGTCCGAATTTTTCTTGGTCCATTCGCATGTCAACTGGATACAAGACTCTTTTAGCTACGGAGCAATTTAGTTTGATAAGTGGCTATCGTGTAAATAATAATTATCGTGCAAGTTTGTTGGCAAAGAGGAAGTGGGATTAAGTGGAACTTCACTTCTCGGAGTTCTTGTTTCGTTTTTATGACTGCTCAATTAAGGTTTATTATGGCTACATCTGTTGTGCAAACGTAACTCGACTGGCGGATCTTTGTTCACGATGCACACGTTTCCATGGGGAATGATCGAACGAATTTTTTAAAATTAAACACGAATTGTAAACGAAATCGTGAGAGACCTAAAAAATAATTTTTCCCACGTTTTTATTAGCTCGCTTTCTTGTCTGCCTGTTTGTCCGTTCGCTCCAAATTTTGCAATTGATTTTAAACTAACTTTCCGATGAGCTAGAGACTTGAAACTTTAATCATAGCTCAGAACTGGATGACATCACACACTAGACTAAAAAGCAGAAAATAATTATCGAAATAAAAAAATTTTTGATTCAATAATTTAAGAGGGACTAAAAAGTATAAAATAATTTTTCCCAGCCCCATACTGATTCCTAACCCCATACAGATAGTCCTGAATATTTGAGATTGTGAATTTTTGATAGCTACGAACATACTTGTAAGGTTTAAAACGAAAAACGTGAGGCGCGTGCAATTGACAATTGATGCATGAATAGTTCACCTACTCTCTACACTCCTTACTATTATCTTGCGCCCCACGTTTTTCATTTTTAATTTTACAAGTATTTTCATAACTATTAAAAAATCACAATCACAAACTTTCAGGACTATCTGTATGGGGCTAAAAAATTATTTTATACTTTTCAGTCCGTCTTAAAAACGTGGTATATTAAAATTTTTTGTATTTAAATAATTTATAGAGACATGCCACTTCTGGTGCTCGGTAGGCTTAGCGTTGCAATCTCTACTTTCTAACTAAACTGCGAGGTTTATGCATTTGTGACAAAAATGAATAGAACTATAAAATTGTGAACACACGACACGAATTTAAGAATGTTCTTGTATTATTTTCGAAGCATTAACTATTGTTAACACTAAACCTACCAAGCCTTAAAAGTAACTGATACATGTTGTCTTATAAAAATGACGAAACTGAATTTATTTGGATTTTGTGCGGTTCGTATTATAATACATGTACTACTAAATACATCTATTTAATCATTTCCCACGAAAACATCTTTATAATTTCAGTAATTGTAAAATAAAAAAATCTGGAATCGGTCATTCTGATTGGCGGTGGTATGTTTAGTGTTAAAACAAGGAATACGTTTGTATTTAACTTATGTTTCTCGCGACTAACCTAGAAAATTTGTACTTCGCGGAAAAATCGGCAGCTTATAATTACACGATGTTGTAAATGTTCCAGCTTCCGTTAAAAATAATCGAAAAAATGCTCGATTCTCGCTGAGATTTTTCTTTAAGACGGAAATAGAATTCAGGTCCATTATTTGTTATTTGATTTCTGATTCCGGCATTCTAAGAGATCATTTTGAAGAAACGATTGGGGTCAACGAGGTAGAATTCCCGTAGCCAATTAGAGGGATATCGTTCGATTAAATTGGCGTTTCGCTGTGTACCACCGGTCCCCGTGTTTCGAGAGAGTAATTGCATCGCGACGAACGATTCTCCCGGATCTTTGGCACCCTTTCAGATGTCACTGTCGTGGGTGAGCGGTCGACAGACGATTCTCTGCCAGACACAACGTCAGGAGCCAGCTGATGGAGCGACTCGGTACCCGGTTTGTTTTAATATTCTGCGGCAGTGTCGGCCGGAAACGGCGTCTTCCGTTCCTCAGACGGCACTAGATGCTCTTTGAATACCTACACACATCTTGCTAGGCCAATTTACCAACGAAAATAACAGATGTTAAACGCACCAATGAGTTGTGTATTATTTTCTCATCCGCGCAAGATGAAACGCGTTCGCTGCCGCCGGTCGTTTCGAATATTACATAGTCTGATGCAACAATACTGTTAGAGCAACCACGACAGTGTCCTCGTATTATGTGAAAACTTCGCACACATAGTATGTCAAATACTATTTTACGGACACCACCGCATACTCGTGTACAGATGCCAGCGTATCAACAAGATAATACTAAACCACTGACTGAACTTCTCTGGCTTTTAATTATTTTTTTTTATGAAACTTTCACCGTCGTGTTCGCATTCGTGCAATTTTTCTGATTGTAACGACGTCAAAGACGACGCATTTCGGATCACATTTACGCGTTCGATTCGGCGTTTGATATAGTATAGCCTCTGTTATCCAAACTGATCAGTGGAACACGAGTGTTCGAAAAATAGAACAGTTTTATCGAGGTCTGCTCAAAGATTCAATCTTTACGGATTTGTAGGACGAATCGTGTTCTGTATGCATGGGGCATTCTAGACAAAATTTTTTGTTTTCAATTATTTTTTTATGAAACTTTCACTGACGCGTTCGTGACATTTCTCTGATTGAAACGACGCCAAACTCGACACATTTCGGATCACATTTACGCGTTTGGTTCACGATATGGTAGAGCCTCTGTTAACCGAACTGATCGGTGGAACACGAGTGTTCGAAGAATAGAACGGTTTTATCGAGGTCCGCTCAAAGATTCAATCTTTACTGATTTGTAGAATAAATCGTGTTCCATATGGATGAATCACTGTAGACAAAACTTTGTTATTAATTGTCTGTTTGTGTAACTTTCACCGACAGAAATTTCTTCAAACCCGACGTGTCCAGATTTGCTATATTCTCCTATTCCAGATTCTGCATCATACGCTGCATTTAATGGTAAATCAAATTGAAAGATTTTATATGTTTTTGAAAGTAACATTATTCGCGCAAAGAATTGTCTTTCCTTTAAAAAATCTTTAACGATATTTCCAAAGTAACGAAATACCGTTATATGTTTGAAAATGACGCGAAATCATAAAAATTTTGAAACTTTAACGCAAATGCATGGTTCAGTATTAAAACTTGACTGGATATTAGTTTTTGGAATAAATCTGTATATTTACACAGTCGGTGTCAGTATTCGTACATCCTTTGAAGGCGAACAACTTTTTAAAAATTGGACAAAACGCCTTGAATCCTTTTTTTGAGCGGTACGGGTTTGTCCGATTGCTTCCAAATTTTGCACGCATCACTTTCGCGCCAAGTCTCACAATTTAGGGGGGCCAGACCAGAAGAGTTCGAAAGTCGAAAAATAATACCGGAGCTCCAGTCGATCAAATTCACCCACATTTCTCGTCCGGCAGGTATTTGATCAGTTCGATCCACGGACTCGATCCGTTCCATTGGAGGCTGTGCGCCCGCAGTTCCTATTCTGTAGTTTCACAGGGGGAAAAGTGTAGCCGGCACCGGCTATCTCCAGCACGCATTCTGGAGGTTCCAGTCTTTGTTCGCTGGAACGAGTCCTCGCCCCTCGTCCAAGTACACACGTTTCAATCCTTTCTTCTCTCATCCGGTTCGGCCGGCATTCCTGGCCAGGTTTTATCTTTACCAGGTGTTTCTCGACCTCGGGACACACCTCCGCGGTTCCGGCTTATCGCCGACGCCGTCGACAATCGGGCACAGTGCCTGACCAAAATATTAAGTCTTTTTATTCAATCTGTCGCAACTTTACGTTAAATTATACTTCCCTCCCGCTGTTCTGGTGGCGTTTAAAAGAACCCATCTTCAGCTTTGAAAAGCCTCTCTTACATGCAATCTTTTCGACTTAACCCTGTGACTACGAAAGGCGTATATATACGCCCTCGCAAGTCTATAAATATATACGAAAGATGTAAATATACGCACGCTACATTTTACTTACTGTAACACCTTTACTGTTGTACCAATTGTTTCAACAATGGAATTTATCGTTCTATGTAGAATAACAATTGAATATTGGCTGTTGTTTCAATATTGTTCAGTGAATTGTCTTCATATTGTTCAGTTCAAATCTCCCGGTACCGTTTTTGTCAGAACAGTGATTTCTCTATATATGTCACCAAGGCCCGGATGATAAATGTCGCGAAATTATCCCCACTACCGCGGGATATACCTCATGAGGTGCCACGAAGCTCGAGAGGCCCCGGACGCCGAGAAATGTAAACATAACACGGCTCGGGTATGTCTCCTGGACGATACATGACGCTGGCAAGACCCGTGTTGTTGACATATATCGAGAATTCACTGTAGTCAGCGGAGCAGTTGATGGTTCTCTGTGAGAGTGCGCCGCAGTCAAAGGGTTAGAAAGTTAGGTTACATTCAAAAGGTTGGTGGTTGGGGACCCCCCTAGGAGTCGGTGAAAAAACGACGCAGAATTGGTACAGCGGTCTGTCTACTAACAATCTAGCGCGAGAAAAGTCCAAAATAACTTTCGCATGTTTCCCACGTCAATCCGAGAAGAATTAACCCTCCGTATGCTACGCCGGAGACATTCGTGACTCGTCGCGGTGGGGATCGAGCGACTGTCAATATGCACAATTTTGTTCCGGGATAAGATGACGCTTTTTATTCCGAAATAAGAAAATCACTATCCCCTCTACTTCTTCTTTTTCATTCGAAATACGACGAAAGCCGATCCCGAGACATCGTCTTATATCGAGAGAAGTGCTGGTCAGAAATGACTTTGGGCCAATGACCTAGACCTCGCAAAAGTCTGAAGGGTTAATGGGAAGGCAAATTGAAATTAATGCAGGTTTCACGAAGCCTCCTGACGCGAGCACGTTTCAGTGTGCACGAAAGGCTTCGCACTGGAATTTTTGAGTTTCTTATAGCGGCGAGCGTCGCGCCGGGGAAGGGGAAAAAAGCGAAGAATTCGCGAGGATCGATGGATCCCGCGTGGATCACGTTTATCTGCGGCTAAGGCGCCCAGCACGATCTACAGAGGAATCAGAGCGTGACGCCGCTGTTACGAGTCGCGACACACGCGTTTCACGCAACCCGCTCACGCGCGATGCGTAAGCAGACTTTTCTCACGTGGCGCCCCTGCGAGAGACGGAGAGGGAGAGAGAGAGGGGAGAGAGGGGAGAGAGAGAGAGAGAGAGAGAGAGAGAGAGACACATTCACTTCACGATTCTAAATTGCGCTACCGCTACTGAGATTCGCCTCGACGAGAGAGAGGTTCCTCGAATGCTAATTCGCTGCTGGACAAATTGCATTCCGTTGGGCTACGCGTTAAAGGCGAATTGATCGCTGATGGGGAAGCGTGCTCGCGTTTAAAATGGATTTTCGTTGCTAGACCGCGGATCTTATGCGGTTACACCGCATAGAAATGAGAGGAATTCGCTCGTGTAGAACAAATCGAGAGACGATTTCGAACGTGGGGAATTCGGCTGAGAAAAGACCACTTTTGGCTGCATGTCGTTGCGAGCATGGGAAGTCGCACAGTTCGTGATCGATTTCAACTATTAAGGGTAATCTTCGCGCATATGGACGCGAAAAAAGTCGGAAGCATTTTTCTTATTGGCTAAACGGTCACATTTACATGATTCTATGCATTTTTGACAAAAATGTCTGGGTGGAAACATCAAAAGAATTTTTTAGTAGAGCAGTTGCATTATTTTCAATTAATTGAAATTGTTGAGAGAAGAAATCATTTTTGGACACAAAATTTTTATTTTGCATAAAGATTTGCAGCCCAGTCACGTTTATTGATTACCGAGTGAAAAAAAGCTAATGAATCCCTCAAGACTTATTTTCAGAGGCGGACAGTTTGTCGTATAGGACCACTTTACATATTTTTGTACCACCCCTGTGTCGACTCCTGAGCCCACATATAATCTGGCTGTTTGATCCGATCTGGTTGAACCCGATTCGAATTCATCGCGAGGTGACTCGGGCCAACTTGATCTTGGTCCAGACCTTACTCAACTTAATCGGGTCTGACCCAAGCCCAGTCGACTTTCTTTAAGCTATGCCAAAACTATGATACGTCTTACACTGATTCGATCTGAATACAAATCTAACTCAAATTGATCCGATTTAATTCGTGTCGATTTCACTTGAGGGTGGATTCTAGTTTTACATTTTCAAAAAATCGATATTTCTGTTTTAGCATTTTCTTTAAGCAAAGGAATTGAATTGGTTTATCCCTTGCTCTACACTATCGAGTCAGACTCGTGATGAAAATTCTGAACAGAGTCTAATAAATATGTATGTTATTAATTTCCCTTAATTCTATTTTGTTGTAGTTGATATATATCCTTTGGAGAAAACATAGGCATACAATAAATATAAACTCTCTTTTTTTATGAAATTCTGAACGATGAAGAATTTCTAAACATTATAATCACAAAATAGTGCAAGGGGTTAAATTCGTAAAATCAATGTAGTTACAGGGATTTGAAGAATGCCTGAATCTTACAATCCGCTTTTCTCGAAACACTTTTTGAGAAAAGTATTAATCTTTCTATTCTTAATAAATTAATTAGCAAAGTTAAAATTATTTATCGTTGCATTTTATTCGATGCTTTGCCATAATGTCAATTTGACATACGGGGGACACGTTAAGTTGCGACAATGAGTGACGGATAAGGATAAAATAATTTCCTCCAGAAATTCTCAGCTGCGAGTAGTAGAGGTTTCGAATGTGCTGAATAGTCGCCGGTAAGTAACGTGTTAAAGTATAACGAGACCTTACCTTGATGCAGTATACTTTCTCAAGGCTGCGTGCACCGGCGCGGCGAGCGTCACTTTCTCAGAGCGTGCATGCGAGCACGCCCTTCGCGAATGGATGTCGCTTTCTCAGGGTACGTGTGCGTGTTCCCCGCGAATAAACGTCACTTTCTTGAGGAGACGTGCACCTGCCTCGTTACGTTTTTAGGGCATGCGCGCAACGATCGCAGCGGACCAAAGTAACATTCCTCTCGGCCGGCGCGGCGGTAAACGGTTGCTTCCTTCTCTGAACCCTTAACTAGGTATGCTAGTATAAATTACCTAAGCACGTAGGTGGGGTGCTCATAACACCCCTCCCCAAAAAATAGCTTCTTGTGATACGTTTGAAAATACATCGACTGCACATAATCTATAGACTTTACAACTCCTTCATTAGACCTTTACACACAAACAGAAAATGTGATAATAATATATTTTGTGAAATCAAGTCTTTATTCCTCTTTAAAAATAAATTAACATCTATTTTAACAAATAAATCATTTAACATAAACATCAAGATTATCATTGAAATAAACTTTGAATCTGATTATAACATTCCAAGAAGAACAAAAAAGAAGAATAAATTCAAACAAACCGAATATAAACAAATGGCAGTATCACTCGCTTTCAATTGAGCCACTTCCTTCCTCGTTCTGCAAACAAGGTTCACAAATCACATGAATTTTTCACTTTTACAGCAAAAAAGTTTAGTTTTGTTATCATGCTTTCTGGGGCAAACTACACAACGTCTAGAAAAGCGAGCTGAACGCGGAGCTGGAGGTGTTGGGACAGGTTTACTTTCGGTCTCTCAAACTGGCATACTTGGGTGCCTTCTCCTTCAGGAATCTGAGAATATTTTTCATTGAGGCTCTTTTTACCACGTTATTGTTAACTCGTTTTCTTGTCTGTCTGTTTGTCTGTTCGGTACAAATTTTGCAATTGATTTTAATCTAGCTTCCCGATGAGCTAGAGACTTGAAACTTTAAACATAGCTCAGAACTGGATGACAACACACACAAGACTAAAAAGCAGAAAGTAATTATTTAAATAAAGAGAAATTTTTAATATACGACGTTTTTAAGACGGACTAAAAATTAAAAAATAATTCCCCTCTAGGGTCAGATTATACTAGGCGTACTTCTAATTCTGCCGACAGAGTTTGGTTACCCTGTTTTTGTATCTAGCGTTCATACACCCTCAGCGCCTTACCTGCCTAGTATAATCTGACCCTAGCGGGGAATTATTTTTTTAATTTTTAGTCCGTCTTAAAAACGTGGTATATTAACAATGTTTTTTTATTTAAATAATTATTTCACTTGAGGTTTCAAAAGTTCTAATCTCTACTACGTACCTGGGCTGTTGACAGCACCCTTCCTAATGATTTCCCTTCTAAAAAAAAACAAACTATAACAGGTAGAGTAGCTTTGGGTATGACATAACCCATCACCTCCGATTGAAAGATAGACAGTGACACGCTATTGTAGCCAACCGCGTTTCTGAATAAAGGTTAAACGTGTTTTATCGTTCGCCGAGTACGGCTTCGTTTTCACTTGACCGTGTGAATTAACTTTAACGTTCGCTCTCTGCAACATCGTGTTACTTTTACCAACTTATTTCTATTTTTTAAGTGGAGCTCCGTTTCTTGATTCGCCGCGCCTTTCAGCGGAGGAATGCGATTGTTGGAGTTCGCAGTCGCACCAATTGGAACTCCTTTCACGTTACGCGCCTTTCTTTTCGATTCGAAACCAGAGTCGACTCGTAGATCTCCTTGTAGATCGTCTCGTAGATATTGTCCCGTAGATATTGTCTCGTAGCGATTTTCTAGGTCAAAGGAATTGTTCACGAAAAATCCGCCTCGAACGATCGGACACAGTCTCGCTTGAGACGACACGGAGATCCCGCCGCGCTCGCAGGAATGATAATGACAGTAATTGGTTCGAAATAGCCAGTTAGTCGATAATTAGTACATTGTATCGCGGATAATGCACTCTTATTGTCTTCTCAAGATTGTATTCTTTATCCGAGCCGTCTCGATATTGTCTATTGTTCGGTACGCGAGCGTCTCGACAACAAAAACCGGAAAGCTATTTGCGGAATTGAAGTACCCGTGCGACGCCCATTGGGGAAAATCATTATCCGTAATGTTTCATCATCATTTTTATTAGGTTACCGTCGAACGAACGGCGGCCGCCACTTGACTCGCTTATTATTTTCCACTTATGACTTTCGGAGTTCCCAGCTGAATAAGAAGGCAACTATCTGCCGAAGATATCTTAAGTGGAATTTCGTCAATTGGGACACATGTGTAGTGGTAATCGTCGTTGTTAAATCTTTCATTTGATTACAAATCTATGTTCATTAAACATTAACGCGTTGCTTATCGGAAGCCTGTTCGTATCATTTTATTTGCCGGTACTCTTCTAGTAGACTTTTTAGGGGTCAACAGCTGATCAATTCTCAACAAGTTGTTCAAACGCGACAGCAATTTCGTTCGTGGTCCAACAAATTTTTAGAATCAATACAATGCAACAACTTCTGAAATTATGATGTAAGAAAAGAATTGAAATATCTCATTCCAAAAAATAATCCCGAGAGAAACTACGTTTCCGAAGGTGGCTCGTTGGTTCGCGATCAAAATCGTCTGTCAGCTGTGAATCATAATATTTAAAATCTGGTAAATAACCGAGCAGTGAACAAACGCGTTAAGAAGTCATAGTGATTCACGGACGGATCGGTGTTGATAAATCGAAAGCGCGACAAAGTAGGAGTTGCATTCGCACCAGCCGAGAATTTGCGATTCAAATGACGGGAGTTATCGCCGGAGATGACCATCCGCGGATCGATCGCGAGGAATCGATCGACGGATCGCGCAGCGGTATCCCGAGGATCGAGATTCAGCTTCTGGAGAGCCAGAACGAATTCCGATCTCGTATTCGAGGCGCATTTCACGCTCGAAAGCGAGACTTCCGCTTCCAAAAGTGACCTGAAACGGGTACGCTGACCTTCTGTCGATCGACGATCGATCCTCCATCGATCCCCGCCGGCTTGGCGGATCTAGGAAGGGGCCTTGAAACCGGCCGATGAAAACTCGCGCGCACGCGTTCTCGGCCCGGCCGAGGACGAGCTAATTAAAGCCCGGTAATAATCATGAGGGGTTTCCAGCCCGTTTAATCGCCACCGTCGGCTTTTTAATTGTTGTACCGAGTCACGGTTTACTGGTAATGGACTTCTTGAGACGTTGGTGGCATGTTCTTCTGCTTTAACGCGTTCCGAGAAGAACGGCGTTTCTGAATCCAGGCGCTTCCGAGCTGCAATTATTGGATCTGGTCAGTAATCTCACGCTGCTCGATGATTTTTACGCTTCTGCTTCGTGAATGGAGAACGCCGGGAGACGATCCAGTTGATCCGTTAACCCAGTGGATGCCGAGATAATTGGTCGTCTGCGTCTCATTGCATTTTCTAGATGTTACGAGCCGAGGGCTACGCAGTTCATGCCTGTACCGAGGTTTCTACGTTTACACGGGAAAATCGTGATACTAGCCGATGCCTCTTTTATCACTGGGTCGCCACTAGAGAGGATAGAGAGTGGTATCGCGGACTAGCCGAAGTCTGTTTCACTGTCGGGTCGCCACTAGATAGGAGGTGTCGTCGTGGATTAGCCGATTACTGTTTCATCACCGGGTGTCACAGGCTGGACAAGCAGAAGCTATTCGGAAATCGGCTCTCGTAACGTTTAGAGATACTCGTACACCTCGAGCGGTAAAGGTGTATCGTACTGGGAAGAATACTAGTCACTGGAGTTTAAAAGGACGTGGATATGAGAATAAAGACTCTCATATATCTGATAACAACACAGTATAAAATACATATACACTGGCTCACGAAAGCGTTCGAACGCCCTTTAAAACAGTATAACCTTTCTAAATTGGACCAAACGATTTGACGTTTTTTAAGCAATTAGAGGTGGTGAATTGGTTAACCGAATGACGTGTAAAAAAGATTTTGAAAAAGTTGCAATTGGTAGGAATTAGAAGAGCCAATAGAAAAGGCACTTTCCAAAATTTGTTTATTTCAGCCTGTAATGAAAATTTAAAATATACGTTTTGTAGATACATGTTAGTTATACGCATACTGAGAATTTCATCGAAATCGGTTGCAAAATTTTAAGCAGAAACTGACCAAAAGTCGTAAAAGACTACGATTTTCACCGCTTTGAACTATTTGTAGCTCGTGTGTATATTACTCGATTTCAATGAAATTTTCAGCATGTGTATAACTAACATTGATCTACAAAGTGCATATTTTAAATTTTCATTACAGGCTTAAGTAAAAAAGTTTTGGAAAGTGACTTCTTTATTTGCTCTTATAATTCCTAGCAATTGCAATTTTTTCGAAATCTTTTTTTGCACGTCATTCGGTAAACCAATTCTTCTACTTAATCAAAAAAAGTCAAGTCGTTTGGTCCAATTTAAAAGAAGTAATACTGTTTTAAAAGGCGTTCGAATACTTTCGTGAACCTGTGTATATACAGGGTGTCCCATGTAACACTTTTCACGATTTTTCAAGTACTTACAAAAGTACTAACAAAAGTTGATCAGTTTTCGATTGGCTATACATTGCAATAAAAAAAGTTCGAAAACAAATTTTTTTAGTATTGTCAAGGTCACCTTCATTTTTTTACATGGCACTTTGTATTTTTGACTTAACAGTCTTCGGATGACCTTAAAGGCAAAGAAATGAAAATTTCAACAAAAAATGACAGTCTGCTTGAATGGGTGACAATAACACTAGCTTCGTCACCACGATCCCCTGATTTATCACCACTTGATTTTTTTTTATAGGGTCATTTACAGTCGATAGTTTATGCTGTTCCATTACAAAATAAGGAACATTTAAATCAGCGAATTTAAACGAATGTAAACATACTACGTAGAACGGAATTGTGTCTACAACAACATGAATCACAGTTCGAACATTTGATGTGACTTTTTCACGAAATCCTTCGCATTCATTTAGTCAAGGTTCCTGAATTGAACGCAATTGCGAGTCTTAATAATAAACACAAGTTACTATCACCCATTCAAGCAGACTGTCATTTTTTGTTGAAATTTCCATTTCTATGCGCTCAAGGTCATTCGAAGGTCATGGTATACTAGGTCGTTGAATTCGTCTTGATACGGGCTATAATACTGTTAAGTTAAAAAAGATTATCGCAAGTACTTGAAAACTCGTGAAAAGTGTTGCGTGGGACACCCTGTACATAATCTTTATAAAATCACAGTAGGCACCAACTGTAGGTGAGGTGTAATGTATTATCGCGGATACTAATGATCCTAAGCTCTCGGTTTTGACGCAGTGAGAAATGCGGGGCTTGACTTGGTCAACTTGCCTTGGGAGTAACGGTCTGCAGCGGTTTTAAAACTGATCGAAGGGGACTAAGAACCCGATCTCACGATCTGTGTCGGTCCGTTTTCAGTTTCGTACTAAAACCATTTTATGGACAAGCTTGAAAATCTGGAAGACATTTCTCCGAATTTTCTCAGATGCATGTACTTTCCCATAAGGTCAGAGTTGTTTATTTGGGCGTGTGAGTCACGTAGGCAAAGTCTCCGTAAATAACAAGAAGCATGCTCTTTTTATATTTTACGTTCACGTTGGGAGTATTTTAGCAGGATTAATAAATGTCACAGTCTCTTTGCCGGCAACTTCTCGACCTTTTTTGTTATGTTGCTATTTATTAAGAAATTGCTTTCTGTATGATCTCTTAAGTACGCTCTTCAGGATGGAGATTTATTTCTGTTTTAGATACCGTGCGACGTTTGATTACATTCTGTTGTGATACTTGGTACTTCTTCAAACTGTGGTTTCGTTTCTTTGAACCCTGTGCACTTGGCTCCTCTATCAAAACATTGCCTACATTACTAAATGTCTGTGTTTATTTTATTGCTAAAAGTTCCACTCTGGTACAAGTAAATACACGCGGTTCTAGCTGGAGAAAATTAAAAAAGGTCATGTGCGACGAAAATGTTCTAGACCCGACGAAGCGTCCTGGAGTCAAAATAGCTTCATCGTTGACTTGTATCTAAAGAATATTCTACAGAAGGTGAACGACCAAAAAATTTAGTTTTTATCGTAACTTAATCGAAAAATGTGTCATTTGTTGATAGAATACTGCAATGGTGCTTACTTTAAATATGTTTTATTTAGGAAAGAGTCACGTGTGTCCGTTCAAAGTTATTGTTACGAATCGGAAATTTCATATGCAACAAGCTAACAACTTTTTGAATCGACAACAAAAATTCGTGCTATGGAACGTCAACAATAATAAGATGAAGCAGTTCTCGCGACGGAATTCTTTGAAAATACACGCGATCCAAATTCATATTTTTGCGACGTGGTTTCGGTTGAGTCGATGGACATGATGAACGGCAACAGCGTCCGTCACAGGTGTGATTAGTTTCCCGAACACCTTGATAAACCCTGTAATTAATATCGCAGTGCGTTTGATTCGGTGGCCGATCGGATATTTACTCAGCCGATTAATTCCGATCGGCGGCGATCGATCGGTCGTCGGCCGCGATCCGACGCGGGTCGTCAGTCAACCGAAAGAGAGAGACAGAGATGGCGAGAGAGAGAGAGAGAGAGAGAGAGAGAGAGAGGGAGAGAGAGAGAGAGAGAGAGAGAGAGAGAGAGAGAGAGAGAGAGAGAGCCGAGGGGAAACGAGAAAAGGACACTCGCCGGAAATGAACCGCCTAATAAGCTGGATCGAGGCATCGATCGATCGCCCGGCCAGAGCATTGTTGTTTGCGGCCGTGGACGGTGTCGCCGATCGATAAGCCGTGGTCCCATCGATTGTATAACGGGTCGCGCTTCGAATTCCATCGTGGATCGCTATCCGCGCGATGAATACCGAAACACACTGTTTCCAATCAGGATTGTCCTTCGGCCTCGGTGACGCACGCACCTAGAGACATTAAATTCTTCATTTGATCCGGCTAATTAACCCACGTACGTTCCTCGGGCTGAAAATTCACCTGGTTACAGTTTTTACATATTGTAAAACCACACCACCATAAATACCACTACTCATAGTCGCTAGACCAGGGGAATTGACTCGAATTGAGAGGGAAAGTTACCCTCCCTCTGTCAGTGCCGGATTAGTCACGTGACATTGTAACATGTGCACGGCAGAGGCTAAACGCGTCACGTGACCAGGCCGTGGGGGAATAGCGTCTTAGAAGGGGAAGGTAGAGTGGGGGAACAAGTCTTAATCTGGCGATTCTGGTCAGATCAGAGGAATTGACTCGAATCGAGGGAGAAAAGTTACCGTCTCTCTGCCAGTACCGGATTAGTCACGTGACCGGGCCGTGAGGGAAGCGTGAGAGAATAACGTCGTAGGAGGGGAAGGTAAAGTGGGGAGACAAGCGTTTATCTGGCGACTCTGATCGCCAGATCAGGGGAATTGAGTTGAATTGAGGGGGAAAAGTTACCGTCTCTCTGCCAGTACCGGATTAGTCACGTGACCGGGCCATGGCGGAAGCGTGGGGGAATAACGTCGTAGGAGGGGAACGAAGGGCGGGAGGGGACAAGTCTTACCTGGCGACTCTGCCACTACTTACATTACAGTAGTTATCTTCGCCGGTTAAAGGACGTACACATGCTTACGTTGTGTATACATATATATTTTTCATTATATTAATATTATTATCAGTTTAATATTATTATGCCAGGCAAGTATTTATATTGACTGTATGTGGGTTGTTTTCCTAGGCAATTATAAATGCTAAAGAAAGTTTAATCGCCGCAACCGTACAATGAATCATGGGGTTAAAAACGAAAATGGATAATTGTTAACTTAGCATCTTTAGAGAAATGATTTTCGTGGAACGTACATATAGGATTGAAGAATTCTTGTATCTAGACGCAGTCCGACTATGACACTGCCAACAGAAAAATTGTAGGCGGAACACGCGACACGCCGGATACTTCTATGCCACCCCCTCCCGCCGGGGGGTGGGGGAGAGAACGTGACCGAAATTCACTTCCACGATTTGACGTGTTTTTCTCTCGTTTTCGGGGGACGTGTTCCGTGCGAGGAATGCGTTTCGAAAGGTGGGTCCGTTTAATGGAGAGATAACATTGGTTCTTTATTTTTTCCTCTCGACGGGACGCGTCGGAAAAGTTAGGATCCGCGGGTTAGATGATTTAGGACGGGTACGTTTTACTGCTCGGAAGTTTCGGATCGATCCTATGATCGGACCGCGGACGTTCATCGTCGGGATTCGCACTCGCGGACAATGATTTATTGGCGAGGAATTTCAAGAAGAATTTAGTGTCTCCCCAGTGTGTGATTCATCGAGGAAAATGCTCGGCCGAAGGTTCTGTTAACACTTCATTTTTAGGCTTTCTTCGGGATTGCGGATGCTGAGCAAGGTTTACACATTTCGAGAATGATTCACGGGCCGGGGAGTCGAATAGAAATTTAGTCCTCGGGTTTGAGAAACGTTCGACGGAGAGGATCTTTTATCGCTTTGTCCGAGATTCTCTCGTTAACTATTCAGGTACTCGCTGCGCTGAATCCGATGCTGTCTCAAAATTCTCTCGTTCATTGTAAGTTGGCTGTGAATTTGTAATCGTAAGTAAAATGAGTTGGAGAATTTCTTAAACGGTGAAACGATTAAAATAATTTAAGAATGTATTATTTTCATCTTATTGAAATCTGTTTCATACGATTGGTGCAGACAATTGTTATTTTGCAGAACGATCCGCTGATGAGAACTATCGAAAAGTATAAATAGTCGACGAATGGTAGCGCCACAAATGGTGAAAATAATCTGAGAATCGAGCGTCGTCCTTGAAGGGGTTAATCGTTTGATAGCTGCGTCTGCTTTTTCCCAATCCACGTTTTTAGTAAATAATACTGTCTCATTATTGAAAAATTGCAATCACTCTGTTGTCTCATCGCCTGATGCATTATGTTAACTAGGTCTAGGCCAAGTGCGTATTCAATACATGCGGTATCTTCGAAACGATCGAACCGCGTCACGTGTTTCTAATAATGGCTGATCTCTATGCTAGCCGACGTGAGCTGCATTGAATTATTGCTATTTTTATTTTATTTAGACGGCACACCCTGCGCCTGAGAAGTTATAAACAAGTTAATTTGTCGGTTGCGAGAAATATGAAAGCAATTTAGTTATGAGTTATCGTTGATGAGATTCATAGTTCCTGGATAAAATAGCCGTAATCCTTGTCGGGGATTACGATGGCTGGCGAAGAAAGGGACTCTCGTGTAATCGATCGTTAATTGGCGGGTGGGGATTGATTTATCGTGGAATAAAATATCGCATATTCCGCAAAGTGTCGTCGGTCCCCAAGGACTTTCACATGCGAAATGCGACAGAAACTGCCATTACGTTGGCGTTGTGGGAAGTATTACAAGAAACGCGGCAGAGGCATATGTATATTCTTTATTGCAGGCGGACCTCTTGGCGACTGTGTACAAGGTAATAACGCGTGACTGGAATAATAAAAGGCTCGATTGATTGGTTAGCTGCAGAAGAAACCGCGACGTGCATCTATCTTGCGCTCTTAATGAAATAAATCATAAAACCGTCAGTCTGGATGGTAACTAAAATCTACATAAAATAACAATCCTACACGATTATTCGTCGAAATCCTTTATATCCGATTAATTAAATTGGACTGAATCAAAAAGATCACAAAGAATAACCTACGTGGTCGGCTGTTCATCGAAATCCTTTATTAATTGAAACGGAGTTAATCGAACTATATGGACTGAAGTTCCGAAAATCGGTCAAATCGGATTGAGCTCAAATTTTACACATAGCTCCATTTTGCAATAAAAACATGTTTTCCAAGAGGATTTTTGGCGACTCGAAAAAAATTTTGTATCATGTTAGTATCATTTTCTACCTTACCGGCACAACGCTTGGATTAGGTGCCGTTTCTAAGCTTGTCATTGCTGTATGCGGGTTGAGTCAGGTCTGGGTTAGATTTGGATATAATTATTTTCAATATTTATTGTTTCATAGGCATGGTTCAACGTGGCGGTAAATATCGCTTGAATATGTGCCCAGACAATAAAATAGACGCACTACATTGATTGGTTTGATACAAAAACATGTTAAAATTGGTACAGAAATGCCTGTAAGGTAGAAAATGTTATGTCGGTATGGTAGAAAACGACAGTAAAATGGTTAAAAAAAATTCTTTTCAAATCGCCAAAAATCCTTTAGGGAATCCTATTTATAATGCAAAATGAGGCCATGCACAAAATTTGAGCTCAATGCGACTTGGCCGATTTTCAGAACTTTAGCAAATATGTGACAGACTAAGAGTAGCAACGAAGAAGAGGCACGTATAGCATAGCAAGAGTAAGAACGAGATAGAAACAAAATATAACATATTCAAAGCTGTAACAATAATTTAGGGGAAAGTATAATCAATTAACAGATAGAAAGTAGAAATAAAATAGGACAAACTGATTAAATGATTGAAATAGATCATAGATCGAACATAGTAACGAAATAGAAAGAAACAGGAGGAAATAATGATATAGATCAGAGTAAAATAACATAGAAAGTCTAACAGATTCGGAGCAAGAAGAATGTAGGAAAAGTGTAACAGAGAAAGAGTACAAATAAGATGAGAAAACATAAAATAAATTAAGTTTAGAAATCTGATAGTAGCAGACAGTATCATGGATGAAGAATAAGAGAAGGAATAAGTAGAAGTAGTCAAGGAAGTGGTCGACTAATATGCGTGAAATTACGATACATTCAGAGGGTGAATAAGACAGGAAGATTATAACAGATGGACAGCAGTAATAAATTGGGAGACGAGTGCAATAGATTAAGTGTACGAATAAGATAGGACGAGAGCATAATAGATTAAGTGTAGGAACAAGATTAGTATAAAGAGACATGAATGAAGGGTTAAACGACTACGGTATCAACAGACGTAAGATCAGCGAGACAAGTGTATAGAGTTAAAGACAGATGATCACGAACAGAGTTTCCGGGTTTGAATTCGGTAAACTTTTGCAAGTAGCTCGGGACAAAGATGTTTCTGCGATGACCGATAGTCGAAACATTTCGCTCGACAGACAGGAGCTAAATTGTTTTTTCTTTTTTATAGCGTTGAATAAAGGCGAGCCGGTTGATTTAGAGGACATCGTTGTCTCCGAAAGCGCTCGCGATAAAACGACCAGGCTGGGACGGGCGGGACTTATGTCGTCGGAAAGTTTCCCAAGCAAAGTTCCCTTTTGCTTGAGACGCAGGCTTTTAATTAAAATTTAGGCACCGTTAGACTCGTTTCGAGCGGTGGTTGACACTGGAGGTCTGGCGCGAACGTATTCGGTAAAATTTCTGGTCTTGATGCTCGCTTTGAGGGAAAACGAGCCATCGGTTGTTTACGATCGGACGGAAGCGTGCTTCCTGCTCTGAGAGACTCTTATTAAACACCGAGTGATAATTTAGAGGGAAGCTTCAATTTAGTAACGTGCGGCGGGGGGTTTCAGAGCGAAATTGACCGTGCTGGAATAGTTCCTGAACAGAGACGTCTGAAAAATCGAGAGACTGTCAATACATTTCAAATTAATGTTCTTGTCCACAATGTTACCATGTTAACAAAATATAAAAACCTTAAGGGTCTCTTTCACTCCTAAAGGTGATTTCCTGCCGACTAAGAAATTATCCCTCTCAGGATGGTGGAATAGTTTTTGAACAAAGAAGTCTGAAAAATTGAGAGCTTAGACTGTTAATACATTTTAAATTGTTGCACTCGTCCATAAAGGTTCCGTATTAACAAATTAATACAAAGGGTCTACTTCACTCCTGATAGAGGTTCCTATTGACTAGGAAATTATCCCTCGCACAATCTATCCGGGTGGAATAGTTTTTGAACAAAGAAATCTGAAAAACTGAGAGCTTAGACTGTTAATACATTTTAAATTGATACACTTGTCCATAAAATTTCCATATTAACAAAATAATACAAAGGGTCTACTTCACTCCTGAAAGAGGTTCCTATTGACTAGGAAATTATTCCTCGCAGAATTTACCATGCGAAAGCATCTATCGATTATCTTTCACCTGGAAAATGATCTGTATCAGGAAAAATGCACGTTCTCCCGAGTGACTGACAAATAGCGAACAGATCTGCACGCATTTGTCAGGCGAGACTATGCCGGAGCGATGACTAGAGCTCGCATGAACGCGTCGAAGACGGATAAGAAAAGAAATCGCGCGAAGCGTTGATTTACAGCGGCGATTTAGTCACGTTCCGGTTACAGTTCGATAAAATATTATGCAGTTCTCGTTTCTGGCGACGATATTTTAAAGGATTGCGACTGGAACGTGACCAAGTCGTCACTGGACCGCTACTGTAAATCAAGTTCGCCGATCCGGTCTTTGTTCGCATATAGTTGCAGGCAATGTTCTTGCACGTGGAGCATTCGCACTTCCGGTCCGTATCTTGTTTCGAAACGTCGCGTCGGCGAGAAGCGTTGAACGAGACCATAACTCGTTACGTATATTCTTGTTCGATGGAAATGATTAAAAATTGGGAGAGATTGCTAACTACCTGTACTTCTGGTCCTTATCTTGTTTCAAAACGTCGTCGAGAAGATGACATTCATTGGCTTTGTATAATTCTTGTTCAACTCCTTGCACTACTGTCCATTTTGTGATTATACCGATTAGAAATTCTTCATCGTTCAGAATTTCATAGAAAAAAATGATAGTTTTATTTATTATATGCCTATGTTTTCTTTAAAGGCTATATGTCAACTACAACAAAATAGAATTTAAAGGAAATTAATAACATACATATTTATTAGACTCTGTTCAGAACCTGACTCGATATTGTAGAGTAAGGGGTAAACGAAAGATGCTGAAGCTTCAGAGAAGTAGCGAAGTTTGCTAACAATTAATAAAGTTAGATACAAATTAATCAAGTCTGCTATCAATGAATAAAGATCGTTAGAAATGACTGTAAATCTCTAGATATTGATAATAGTTTGCAAACAATGAATAATGTTCATCGAAAATGAATTTCCTAAAACGAGCGAGGGTTGTTAAAAGTTAATGCAGCTTGTTAACAATTAGCGGACCTAGCTAAAATAAGTTTGCTAGGGATTAGCGAAGCTTAACAAACACTTGGTAACTATTGCAGAAATTTAGCGAGCGTGGTCAGCAATTAACCACGTAGCCGTTTTCGACGAGTATACTCGTCACGAAGAAATGGCAATACAATTTTGTTTTATGACGAGTGTACTCGTCAAAACAGCTATACGTTAATTTTTTTTACGCAATTTAGATACACATTTTTCAAAGAGGTCGCAACAGCTAACTGGTTAATAAAGCTCGTTAAAAATGAGATAATCTCATTCAAAATTTATACACAAACCCGCGAAGTTTAGTGGACATTGGTGCAGCTCGTTAATCGCATTCGCGTGTCCGTCTTTCATTCATATCCGCACGCATAATAAATTCATGAGATTCCGTCGATTAGAATATGGAAAAACGTTCAGTCGCAGTATCGTGGAGTCGATCGCCTCGAAAAAACCTCTAGTCCATTGTTTCAACACTATTTTTGCGAAACGTCTGGGAAGTCCACGGACGCAGGTGTCGCAGGAAATTTCGAAACAGTCCAGGTCGGCTTAAGCTCGATTCTCACCAGCGCGGCGCGGAGTTTAGCACGCTCGGCGTTCCTCGACGCCAACAAAAGAAGATGAGTGTAATCTATCGAGGCGATCTTTGAGCATCGTTAGCGTCAACGTTGTGCAACACGTGCAACGTCTTCACGGCCTCGGGCAGTGTCGCCAGATCAAGACTCGTTCCCTCACTCTAATTTAGTGACGCGTTTCGTCTCTGTCGTGCAGGGTAGCTTTTTCCCCTGGATTCGTGCTCCCTCCCCTCATCCGGCGATACTGGTCTCGGGACTGAATCGAACTCGGCTTGAAGCTCCCCTAAACTTGCCCAAAAGTTGAACGCTGGATACCCGCTTCTGCAAGTGGATTGAAAAAACTGAAATCAATCTTTTACGAGTAACTTGGAAGTCACGCGTTTGTTATTTGCATTTTTCGTTGTAAATCTCGCTTCGTTTTATCAAATGCCTGTAGTGCTTACGTCTAGACTAGTCTTTATGTCAAATAAACATTCTGTGCGTTAATTGCGAGACGTAGGAACCATACTGGGAGTCTCTTTCTCTTTTTCGTAGTTTCATTACTGAGGAACGTGTTGATAGTCGCAAATTCTGTTAATCTTTTGACTGCGTCAAAGTACACCCACCCATGTCCGCAACGAATGCATAAAATCCGCAATCTGGTCGGTGGTAGCGAACGTGTTAAAGTGTAGTTTAGCTATTGAAGTCAATTGGACGACTTGTCTACGCGCGATGAGCGTCGCGTCACGCGTCGGTGGGAACGAACCTTTAGGCGCGCCGGTGCACACGGACCCACCTTTCTCCCTTCCGATGGAAGTCGCCGCGAATTCTCTCCTCTACCTTGTCGCGTCGCGTCGCGTCGCCTGGAAACCCGTTTTCCAACGCGAACACACGCAGCCGTCAGTCCCGCCGATCCATTCACGGACGCTTGTTATCGGCCGGCGATATCTGCGAAATCGTTGGATGATAAATGCCCACCTAGTCGGGAAAAGAAGGAAACGCAGGGAATCACGCTTTCACGCCTCCCAGTTCCATTGATTGTCGCCTAATGACTCTCGGGCAATTTTCCTGATCCATCGACACAACTCGAAACGCGAAATCGCCGGGAATTTAGGTCAGAGCTACATTATTATCAATTCATCACAGGACACAGGAACAAAAGATTATGCCTCTCCTTGACAATTCAGATGATGACTAACAACAAGAGTACACGGCATTCGGGTCACCGGTTTAATTGAAATTTTGCACACCTTGCATCAGAGTCGCCAGATCAAGACTTGTTCCCCTACTCCAATTTCCCCTTCTACTGCGCTACAGTATAAACGTCGCAGAGTTATCCCCACTACCGCGGGGTATACCCCGTGAGGGGCCTCGAAGCTCGAGAGGCCTCGGACGACGAGGAGTATAAACATAACACGGCTCAGGTATGTCTCCTGGACGGTACACGACGCTGGCAAGACCCGTGTTGTTGACATATATCGAGAATTCACTGTATTCCCCACGCTTCCACCGCGGCCCGGTCACGTTTGGCCGTTCGTCTCTGTTGTGCATACTCCGGTACTGGCAGAGAGAGAGAGAGAGTAACTTTTTCCCCTCGATTCGTGCTCCCTCCCCTCATCTGGCGACACTGCCTTGCACACCTTGCCTTAAAAAGACGTCTCATTGATGTCGTGGATTTCGGATGCCAAAGTTGACTCAACCATTGTAAAACAGTACAAACCGTTTGACTTTCGGCAATTGCGCCAGGCAAAAATAAATAGTACGTTCTGAAACCGCAGAATTAAATCGTAAAGCAAGTGGTGTTAACGGAGTAATTTGTTAATTCGAAACAATGTAAAGACAAGTAGAATGGGAGAGACAAAAATGTCATCGAATTACTGCTTGAGAAGAGAAGACAAGTTACGGAACAGCGACAGCGAACAAAAATGACGATTCGCCTTCTTCGGTTAACGGGTTAAAGAAAACGCTTTACACAGGAGGAGCTTCGGGTACTGCTTCGTCTACGTGAATACGAACGACGCCAGTTGAAAAGAGTGCGTGTCGAACATATTTCCCCGGGTTCTATATTCTGTGTAAGTTTCATCAAATTTGGAGAGAACATGGCCGGGATGAGCGTCGGAAAATTCATTTGCACCGTTTGAATCGTCGCCTCGCGCGCTGGTGACATCGAAACGCGACTATCCTCGGCCCTCAATTTTCGCGGCGGTCGTATCTTTCTGTCATACAGTGACTCACGAAAGTATTCGAACGCTTACGTTTACAAATTTTAATGAATAAAACTAATCTCTACTAAACTAATCTGTATAGAACAATTTGGTATCTATAGTAAGGGGGAACTCTCAAGATTATGTCAGTAAAATTTGAAAAGGATTCAACAACGTAGGCAGAAGTTATGATATATTTATTAGAAACACGCATAATAAGTGACTCACAAAAGTATTCGAACGCTACATATATTATTACATTATTTAATGTTAATATTTTGTTGGACCACCTTTAGCAGTAACGATGTGTCTCAATCGACGTTCCATACTATAAACCAATGATTTTGTAAAAGTACACTCAACGGAATTCCATACTTCTATGATTTTTTGTTTCAATACCTCCTTTGAAGTTATTCGATATTTATTTAATCTTTTTCCGATTTCAGCCCATACATTTTCAATTGGATTTATGTCTGGACTTTGCGGTGGAGTAGTTAACATATGTGGTGTGTTATATATATGATCCATTCTTTCACAATTCCTGCAGTATGCTTGGGATCGTTATCTTGTTGGAAGTGGAAGTCTTCCAATAATCCTAATTTGCGGGCACTTTCTTTAAGGTTGTTCCTTAAAATATTTAAATACTTATATTTATCGAGTATTCCATCAATGAATACCAAATTTCCGGTGCCACTTGCTGCCATGCACCCCCACACCATAACCGATCTGCCTCCGTGTTTCACCGTTTGGTGTAAATTTTTAATTTCCAATTCCGTATTTGGTTTTCTCCAAACATAATTTTGACCATCCGAGGCAAAGATGTTAAATTTAGACTCATCCCAAAAGATGACTTTATCCCAGAAAAAAAGATCTTTATTGAGATATGCTTTTGCAAAAGCCAGTCTTTTTTTCGATTTACCGCATTAATGTATGGCTTCTTTCGTGGTACACTACCATGAAAATACATAATTCGGGATGAACTTCTTTATGAAACATATCAGCTACCATAAAGGATCTTCTTTTATTTCGCGAATGATAATTTTCTGTTCTCTTTCAGTTAATTTCTTTCGTCGACCTGATCGAGCGTTGTTCGCAATTGTTCCTTCATTTTTTGATTTTTTAATAATATAATGTATTGTAGATTTATTTCTGTTTATAATTTCTGCAATCTCGTTATATGATTTTCCATCCTTATGCAATCGAAGTATCATTTCTCTTTCACACTTTTGTGTTTCTGACTTTTTAGTCTTCATTTTAACTACTACTGTGTACAGTTCTACGTTGCTGTTACGGAAACGATGCCTTAACATCAACTGAACGTACCAATGTTTTCATTTAGTAGTAATGTGTACATTCCTTTCTAAGAAAGATGAAAACATATCAACCGCGTTACAGCGTTCGAATACTTTTGTGAGTCTCTTATTACGCGTGTTTCTAATAAATATATCATAACTTCTGCCTACGCTGTTGAATCCTTTTCAAATGTTACTGACATAATCTTGAGAGTTCCCCCTTACTATAGATACCAAATTGTTCTATACAGATTAGTTTAGTACATCTTATTTTATCCATTAAAATTTATAAACGTAAGCGTTCGAATACTTTCGTGAGACACTGTAGGTCGCACGGAAAATTTACTTCAGAGCGTATAAACACGACCGAGCAGATGTTACCCCGTGGCCGCTATGGCATTGCATCATCGTAACGCGTAGATTACCCGCGGTCCGAAAGCGGGCGACTCTATCGATCGTCACCGGGCCGAGATAACGCCCTGGCGACAGTCCAAATTGAGCGGGCAATGAGAGAGAGCGAGAAAGAGGGAGAAACCAAGAGGAAGGAAGAAGAGAGAGAGAGAGAGAGAGAGAGATCGCGTAAAAATATGATAATCGGTCAATAAAACGGAGCCCGGCTTCCCATCGCGTATCTCGTCATCTGCTTCCAGTCCTCTCCATCAACCCGCCCGTATCCCAGTCGATTCTTTTCCTGTCGCGGATCTGGAAACTGAAAAATACGGTTTTATGATGATTCAAGGGGACCGATCAATAGCATAACTTATCCCGCGACGCGCCGATTGAAAAATACGTGACTCAATTTATTTCCGCGCGTCGTCGCATCCGTCGACGTAATGGAATTAATTCCGAGGTGCACGCCCGGAATGCGGAAAAGTATGCGTTTTGTCATCGCGTACCACCTAATGACAAATTTTTCTATTCAACCTGTCAACATCTCTCTGACTTGCAATTGGAAAAATGATTCAATTGAGAATGCACTTAGCATACGCTGTGTATATTGTCAGAGTTGAAGGATCGCTAAATCTTAGGTGAAAAATGACTCAATTTATTATAACTGTCAAAAAATGATTGTACGACGATCTATCTGGGGGCATTTTAAAGTGTTAGTTTCACTACCCCATGCTAAACAGATACACGATTCACGGAAGTTCGACTGTGAAATATTCTTTCGATGCGTCTCGGATTGTTCTAGCGTCGACGTGAAAAGAATCGTCGTTCTGAAATTTTCTGTTACCTCCCCTAGGGCGTTTGGAAAAATTGTGAAACGCGTTCGGGCAGCACAGTTATTATCGCCGAGCTGCGAGATGAAACGATCGACAACGGTCCAGAATACGAGATCGGCTAAAGTATTAACCGTGCCGGAACGACGCATAAACCAACGAAGCGTTTTCAGTTTATGGCGCTGCCGAATTGCCCGTGCAACAGTTGGAATTGCTGCCGTAACGTTTACACAGCCACCGGAGCGGCGAAACTAAAATTTAACTGTTCATTTGCTAAAATATCCAATCTTTCATAGCGACATTTTGAGACTTCTTGTAGAGAACACTGTTGGTACGCGAAACCGCATTTTTTAGGAGAAAGAAAAATGTATGAGTCGTTTATTACGCAAACTTTTTAAAAAATGGCACTCGGCTTTAAGCAAATAACAAGCTCACCTTCGATTAAACGTATTAATTAATAAGTAGAGAGACACAATTACTGTGCAGGGGGGTACTAATTACTGTGACTATATTAATTATTCTTATTTTTAAAGCATATTGAATATTAAACAAGAGATATGTATCATACACATTAACTGATTTTAATGAAAAAAATTTAATATCTCTTTTTTAACAACTTGCCCTGCAATATCGAGTCATACTCGTTATGAAGATTCTGAACAGAGTTTAATAAATATGTATGTTATTAATTTCCTTTAAATCGAAATAAAATTCTATTTTGGCGTTGTTAATGTACAGCTATTGAAGAACGTATAGGCATATAATAATAGATATAAATTTTCTCCTTTTTTTTTAGGAAATTACGAATTACAAAAAAGTTCTAATCACTGATACCGTAAAATAAATCGTAGTGCAAGGGGTTAATATTCATTATGCTTTAGAAATAAGTATAATTAATATAGGTACAGTAATTGATACCCCCACAGTCATTGGGTTTCTTGCTCTTGCTCATCTTTTCAGGGTCATAACTGTTTGGCCTGTTAATTGGGGATTGGTAGATTTATATCAGGAAGGAACATCTGTTGACGCAGAAGAGTGGAGAACACAAAATAGTTTCCGTTTCGTTATCAGATGTCCCAAAATATTCCCCTAGAGATTCGAAATTCACTGAAGAGGATGACGCTTGGTTTCTGAATGTCTAATCATCGGTTGTTGTGACAATCAATTTCGGAAGTCGAGATCGTTTAAATATTCAAATATTCGTTCAGAGATCAGAGTATTTTTACTATTGAACGCTCAAAGTACTTGATAGCGGCTTGAGAAGCTTAGCAGTGAGAGTCGTTGATTCATGGAACTTGATACCGGTATCCAGGAATTTGTAGAAGATGATACTAATGGCTCGAGGCCTTTATAACGCGATACTTGTGAACTGGAGTTCATAGAAGGCATTCGCGAGAAGTTATGACTCCTAGTAAATACTACCGCTGATGTGAAACCTTCGAAAGGCAATGATGCGGTTCTAGTCGTCGTACAAAATACTAATGATATTCTAAGACTCATTAAAGATACTACTGTTGACATGTACAGTGACACCCACTAATATTCGGACGCTCTTAAAAATCGCATAACTTTGTCAATATTGGACTATACTACTTGAATTTTTTTGATAAGTTAGAACAATTGATTCGCTGCATAACGTGAAAAAAATATTTGATTAAAATTGTAATTGGTCGAAATTGCAGAGAAAGTACCAACAGTTGTATTTTGCAACTTTTTTATGCAGGCTTATATTAAAAACTTAAAAAGTACGTTTTGTACATCTGTATCAATTATACATATTCTGAATATTTCATCTAAATCGGTCAACGTTGCAATGAGCTACAAAGTTTAACGATGAAAGCTTAAGGGTGAAACTCGCAGAATTTCGCCCTTATGTGATCATTTTGAAACGTGTGTAGCTCATTACAACGTTCACCGATTTTGATAAAATTCGCAGAATATGTATAATTCTTACAAATGTACAAATCGTACTTTCTAAATTTTCAATGTAAATCCACATAAAAAAGTTGCAAAATACAACTTTTAGTATTTTCACTGCAATTTCGATCAATTGCAATTTGTAAAAAATTTTTTTCACTTTATGTAGCAAACCAATTGTGCTAACTTCTTAAGAAAATCCAAGTCGTATGGTCTAATGTTAACAAAGTTATACGATCTTTAAAAGCGTCCGAATGTGAGTGGGAGTCACTGGAACTCATGGAAAACCTAACCAATGACCTTACAACTCATAGCACACACTGTTGACAACTCTTAGGCTACATAAAAAACGCTAGTAATGGCCTATAGATCTTAGTAGACGATACTCGTTTGTATGTTCATTTTTCCAGAGTGAAGGCCGAACGAGCATTCGTTCGTTTGGTCTAAACGCGCCATAAGATATCTGACAAGGACTCCAATCAGAGGTTTCGACGATCATGTACTTTTGAAAGACAGGAGCATTCCGATCCCCCGCGATATATGCAAAATATTAGGTGGGATTGATAGACGACGACCAATATCGCGTACAACGAATCCAAGGTCGTCAGTACTCTCTTCTTCAGGTTCAGGTCCAGGTCCATCAAGAAATATGCCTGTCACAGTGAAGGACGTTAGTAGTCGTATTCAGACAGCTCTCGCGTGTCTAAACTCTGAATCCGTTTCGCACCGAAAGCACCTACGTATGTACTAATCGCAGCCTAATCTACAAACTTGATTCTACTCGACGCTGCATTGGCAATCGCACCCGTTTATATTTAATATTCTGTCGTCGGCTCCACGCATGTGAAATTCCCCACCCATTAATATTCGGATATTCTTAGAAAGACGGTAACGTTTTAAATATTGGACCATACGGCATGGATTTTTTTTTAGAAATTAGAACAATTAGTTTGCTACATGACGTGAAAAAGAAATTTTGGGGAAAAAGCGGTTGGTTGGAATTGCAGAGAAAATACTGAAAGTTGTTTTTCACAACTTTTTTATGTGGGCCCACATTGGAGATTTAAAAAATTCATATTGTGGATGATCGATTGAACACTGGTCAGATTATCCGAGTTTTTCCGTGATTTGGCGATATCGACTGAAAAGTTCAGGCGGATCGGATCGGTGGAGCGGGTTGAAATCCGGCCGAAACGTTTGCAAACAAGTTCCTTGGAAAGGCCGGCGGACGGCCTCGTATTTTCATTAGCCATCCATCCAATAGATCGGCTCCGGAGTCGCATTTATTATGTATTTATATCTCCGGCGACCACCACGTGTGCTCACCACAGCGCGGCTTATTGATTCTATCTCTGCACTTAATATTTATAGACCGGTGAAATATTGCGCGTGTTCCTACACACTTCCCGTTTACGTCGGGAATGCGCGCCGCAAAACCATTCCGCTTCCTCTTCAACTATTCACAATGCTGACGTTTATCTAGGAGTACTAAGGGATCGGCTCCTCGAACACACGGCTTTGAAGAGACATGTAATTTCAGTTATTTACTTTTTGCAAAAAATCCTCAAAAAATGATTTATCGTGTCGTACACCTTTCCGTTTAACACTAGATTGTCGGATGAAAAAGAAGTTATCTGGTCAGTTAGTGATTCCCTCTGACAGATTGGTGGTATTGTACGATAATGAGGGTGATCAGATACCTACCTCCATAATTCTATTAAAAACCAACATATGTTTTGAAAAAGAATTATGTAAGTTTTTCTATAGCAATAAAATCGTAAACGAGTCAAATTGACTCGTTCCGGCAATCTAGTGTTAATATTAAAACAATTGCTGTATGTAAAAAACACTTTCTATAACCAGTGTCGCCGGACGAGTGGGGGAAAAGTTACCCTCTCTTTGCGAATACAGAAGTGTAGCTCGGTAGAAGGGGAAGTTAGAGTGGGGGCACAAGTCTTGATCTGATGACTCTGTCTATAACTACTATGCGACACAGCTACTATCACTCCTTCCAAAACTCGAACATTTCATTTTTATTTTTTTTTATTCATATTTTATTTTACAAATTAAACGTTTGTGTCAACGTTTTCTGTACTCGAAATGTGTTTGAACAGTGGTGTAGAAGAAAATGATGAAAGTGATAATTATGTTTTGTCTAAGACGATTTTCCCTAACCGGCACAGACATTTCTAATGAATTATTCTACTTTAAAAATAACTTTTTACCGAACCCTTTTCACGTGTCTGCTAAAAATTAGCAAAACTACTGGTCACAATTTTACATGAAATAAATCATTGTTTGAATTAGGTTGAGACATGAATAGAGTAACGGAGACATAAGTGCCTACGTGCGTCCTGAAATGTCTTGCGTATGCGCCATAAATAATGTCAAAAGTAACCGAAATATGTAACATCGTGAGTAGCGTAAACATTTTCGGATTGGGAACACGAATTTTTAATTCTTTGACACAGGCTACACGTGTCGCGCGATCGTTTGTTGACTCTCGCAGCAAAGCGATCCCGCGATTTTCGTTTATTTTCCTCCATTGTTGTGGCGTGTCTCATGTCGGCCGATTATTTCAATCGCTCCGCACGGGGCACCATGCCAATCGTGACACTTCTCTGCTGCCCAAAAATACAGTTCACATTCGCACATCTACGCCGCGACACGTTTTAGAAATTCCTCGCTGAGAATTTCATTTTGCGCCGGTATGCTGGCACGAGTTTCGACGTGCCTGAACCTTGCCTTCTTACAGAGTGACATTCTTAAGCCACGACCACACTGAAGCAACATCGACCGACTTTCTGTGGCTGTTGCTTTAATGTAGAAGTGGCTTTACGTTCTGTGTCGAGTCGAACATTCAGTCGTGTTGGTTCGATATATTGCAACCGAGTTTTGAGCACATTTAACTTGAAATAAAATAACAAATAATCATTTGAAATAATGAATTATTTTATTTTGTTCAGATAATCGAGGTCCTACTGTCTTTACTTTGAATACGTGAAATGTCGTTTGAGCAACTGCTAGATAAGTTAAAGTAGTGCCGAATAGGTTATATGTATAGTAAAACGGAAGACGATAACTTTAGCGGGACCAGAGTCGCCAGATCAGGGGAATCGACTGTAATGGAGGGGAAAAAGTCTCTCTCTGCCAGTACTGCGTTAGTCTCGTGATATTGCGACACATGCGAGACAGACACGAGACGCATCACGTGACTGGGTGGTGGCAGACGCGTGGGGGAATAGCGCCTTAAAAGGGGGAAGGTAGAGTGGGGAGATAAGAGTCAATCTGGTGACTCTGAACGAGACATCTGTCAACTTACAATAGAACTACTGTATGAATTTCAACGCGAAGAGGGCGTCATAAATGTTGTTTTCCGCTTGCAAATACGAATTGTGTTCACACACTGAACAGGTCACTGTACGACAGCCACGGTAGAGCCAGAGAATTTGGTTCCCCGGGCATAAGCGACTTAGCGGAAAACGAACCACGCCTTCTTTCGATGGTTTAGCCCAGAGCCGGGCAACTTTTTCCCCGCCGTCGCTGCACGACCCCCACCATTAGTTTACCGGTTCTCCCACTCTCCAGCACCACTCCTAGCTTGACTTTATCTCCAGAGCCGGGGAACTGGGTCCCGCGGGCCGCACGTTATTTCTTTCATAGGATACCAGTCGAAGGGTAGGAGACGCTAGTAGACGTTGGGAACAGGGGAAAGAAACAGTGTGCGGCCCATGGGTCGCCAGGTGCCCTGCTCTGGTTTAGCCTATGACAGCGATGGGCACAGTAGGGGCCCCTCAATGGTCTGCTTCTCCCACCATCTCTCTTTCATGCAGCGCGCACCTACGCCGCGTTCGCTGGAGTCTCGTGTCTTCATTGCCCCACGGTATCGGCGCTTACTGGAAGGGGACAGCGGGCGCTATGGTGGTGTTACGAGCCAGGGCTGCGAGCGACGCGAGAGGCCGGCGAGGGGTTGTTACCCCAGGAATATGGTTTCAATTTGTTAGTTAGGTACGCGGATGCACCCAATGCGAAATCGGGGAGCCGCTAGGATAGTTGACGTCGAGGACGCACCTGATGCGTAATCAGGGAACCTCTGGGAGGTTGGAGTCAAACGCAGACACACCCGATGCGAAACCGAGGAGCTACGAGGAGGATGAAACTTCGCGAACGCACCCAATGCGAAATCGGGCAGTCACTAGGTTGGACACACGGCGAACCCGATATGAAAGGAAGGTGGAAAACTCACAGACGCACCCGATGCAAAATCAGGGAGCTGCTAGGATACGGAAGAACCCAATGCGAAATCGGGGATCCGCTAGGATGGTATAGTTTTCGTGGAAGCACCCAATGCGGAACCGGGGAGCCACTAGGTGGGAGAAATCTTCGTTGATTTGAATTTAAGATTAGTAAGCCTCGTAACTTATATATAATTTAATTGATACAATCCGAGCGGTAAGATTGTATCGTGTGGGAACGTTCAATTATTAGATTAGGATATTGGTCAATAATTAAGGGTTGTAGATTACGCGAGTTAACAAACAAGACGAATATATTCTGATTTAAGATAATTACAAATGTCGTTGTTTGTGTCGCGAGTGAATGTACAATTTGAGAATTTGTTATCTATGATGCACGGTGTTGACGCACTGGCAATGCGGGGTTAGATAGCGATTGTTGAATGCCAAATAGAATATATACCGAACTAACGGAATCTATAAGGTTACGAATTGATTCGAAAGGGACTTTAACCCGATCTCACTAGACTTGACGCGACGTGACTGCACGAGTACTGAACCGCGTCTGAATCTTGACTGAACCGCTTTTCAACTGAACCAAAGAGGATGAAACTGAACGGGTTTATATACCTTGAAAATGAAAGGGGTACTCTGTTTAAGATTTAATGAAAAGCAGGCCTCAGTTAGATTTTCGTTGAAAGGGGTTAATGAAGGTTATCCGGGCTATTTCCTATCAGAATATTGATTAACGGATGCCAGAAGGGAGTGTCTAGAGATTTTGATATAAAGAAGGCATACAGTATCTTTCGTTAATAAAAGGGGCCTGTTGGGACGCTTTTCGTTCTCAGAAAAGAGATTAGAAATTCTAATCGAAATGAACGTGGAGAACGTCTCCATACGTAACAGTGGTGACGATCTTGCCCCAAATGAGACAAAAATGCCCATCCCTGCCGTACGATCTAGTATTCCAAGAAACATATATTCGGTACCTTTAAAAATGCTTGCCCACAAAGGATTAAAACATTTTCGCACGTGCAATTGAATCGGCGCATCTGTGCCGATATAGATTCAAACCGGCGCTAATTGGTCCCGTCGCTTTAATTCGATTGCCCAGCTATCCTGACGAGTTCGCTCGTTACCGTGGATCTGCATTCGGTCGAACATTTACATCCATTTCCTAGGAATCCGTGGTGTCGATGTTTGCAAGCAGTAACGAGATTCTGGCAAGGGAATTCTGTTTACGAAAATACTTTTATCGATTACATATGTACAATGCGGAAGAACGTTTCCGAATGTCCAGCTCCGCATCGATGCGTGTTAATTGCATGGTTTTCCTGAGAGAATGTTGTGCTTACCTTAAAATCGCTAGCAACTGTTCACCGTTTTTCAGTTGAGAAGCTAGCTCGTTGATTTGACTGCTTTTTATTAATTACATTTTATTTTGGTTGAATTATTTTCGGTTCGGAGAAAAGTGAATTGAAAAGTACTACGATTGTCATTCTGTCAAGGGACTACAATTAAAGTCAGTGGATTTTTCCGAACTTGTTGTACAGTTATGGTTAGTTAACTTCACCTTTGCAACCCAGACATTTTTAGCTTTTTTTGTATAATCCTGTAGATTTTGACGAGAAAGTACCAGAAATCCAAGTTTTAATGTTAGGAATTCACTGGTTCAAAAGTTATACGTGTGTAAAATTGTGCTATTTTATGCGTTTCTGTCAAGTAAGGGCGCCACCAGATTGGTATGTATGTACTCGGACATCATCCAATGAACAGGTTGGTCAGAGTTAGGTTCGTGTGGCGGTGTGGCCGATTACGCTTGCAAATCTACGTTATCAACATCACTGCGTGCTTGTGGTGCCATCTGGCGGCTCTGTTCATTAAACGACGCGCGATGCTGAGTACATACTAACATGACGGCGGCCTTACCTGTCAAAAACGCTTAGAATCGCTCATCTTTGAACACGCATAACTTTTGAACCAGTGAATTCCCAATAACAAAACTTGAATTTTTGGCATTTTCTCGTCAAGATGTACAGCATTCTGGACTGCCAAGGTAAAGTTTAACCAAAAATATTGTTGCAAAATAATTTTTCTGTGAAAGTTGAAATTGGTTGATAAAAATCTCAGTGGGTCAGTTAAAGTTTCTTTCGGCGAGCAAGACAACTGTGAATAATTCACTTTTCTCCGAACACACGAGACTTTATTATTTAATATCGTATTATTAAGTTTACTTTTATTTTGCACGTAGATGCATGTACTCACTGCTGTTGTTTTGGATTGTTTGTCGCATCCTAGGTCCAGGCGTATGTCCCAGGATGTCACGCATTCAAGATCCACCGACAACCTCACTTCGTCTTATTTCAGGTACGTAGAACAATAACTGTTTACCCTCGGCAAGAAGAAATATCTGAAAGATGACGAACGAAAAATATTTAGAACAGACTGGTAACGTAATACGTACAGTCTGTCACGGTAATATTCGGCCACTTTTAAAAAGACATTTTTAAGTTTGGACCAAACAACTTTAATTTTTTCGAGATGTTAGAAATTTCCTAGCTGACGTAAAAAAAATTTTTTTTAAAAATTGCAATTGGTCAGAATCGTGGAGAAAATTTTAAAGGTTGCGTTTCACAACTTTATATTTCAATTGTTGTAGAAACTTATCAGACGAAAACCAAACAATTCCAGAGACGCGTATCCCTATTTTGTTCCATAGCCTAGACATACTTGTTTACATACAGATTGATCAACAACTAACAAGAAAATCTGCAAAAATTTTTTATTTCTTAAATATTGTTTAAACAAATAACTTTTTCTTAAATTTTCTTACGAGACTAAATGTATCGATTGGAAACACACAATCCAAAAAACTTTTTATTGTCGTGCATCCTCTAGTTCCCTAGATATTTAAAAAAGATATTTGAGGGCTGTTTTTACCCCCTAGGTATGCATAATTTCAGATAAAATAAATTCGTGTCGAATATTTTTCAACAAACTATTATATATCGTACTAAAATTTTATTAAAACCGGCATGTTACATGTGGATAGTGTCCCTTGTTAATGGCCGGACCAAAAGTTGCCTAATGTAAACGCGGCTTATACCGCGAACTGCCGCGTAGAACGGAATAAACTCGAAAACTCTCGGCGACGATGCAAGAAACGTGACTTGTTGCGGCGCCAGGTGGTTGGTTCGCCGGCCCATTCATGAAATACGTTTTTTCTTCCGGCTGGTAATTTCATTCACGGAAGTTCCATTGTGGCCGCGATATCCGCGTCGGCCATTCGTCCCGCGGATCCGTCTCGCGGGTTCATTTGCGACCCACACGGTTCGCTGCCTTGCGAAATTACGACTTCACGCGGTTCGCCGATCCCGCTTTCGCGCGTGTCAAATAATAAAAGAACCGATTCAGATCCAAAGAACCGATAAACGCCGCGCCGTTATGCTCGCCAATTCATTTTGCCCGATTCCTGAAAAGAATTTCACCGACGCACAGTGGGATATTTAACCGGAAAAGCGTGCAAAAACTATAACAGCGTTATCTGTAGGCTCACGATCATAATCTTATGTATGGTTCAATTCATCATAACGTCAGCTGCAACATTATGAAATAAAAAAAAAACATTTTAACATTTAAGGTGACCTCCATTTTTTATTGAAAAATTTTTTTTTTAATTTTTTATATTGACATTTGTAAGTTTTAACCCTTAGCACTCGAATGGCGACTGTAAGGCGTCACTAAGAATAGCTATATCATTACTCAAAATATTTTTTACATTATTAAATTTGTTCGTATTTAATAAATTACCAAACATTTCAGTATTGTACGAGTAAATTGCATAATTTGAGTAACACGTATAAAAAATATATAGAACGGAGATATTCTAGGTTGGAAGAAATGTTTCGTTTTGGAGATAAAATAGGTTCGAGTGCAAAGGGTTAATAGGGTAATAATTATTGCATAATTAAATTTTTCTGTATAGTAATTAAATTTAACGAGGAATGTTTTGAAAAATTTAATTTTAGGATCGATTTAAAATTTTAAGGGGTGATGCTAATTAATATTTGGACCGTGCTACCTTTTCATATCGCTTCTGCTGTTGCACTTCTTCGTCTCTTCTCCTCAGCTCTCTGCTTACATACGTCCAATCCTCCATATCTCAGCTGCTTGTTCGGAAGTACTGTCAAGAACGTAAAACGATTCCCGATTCTGTTCCATCTAGAATCGGCATTTGTCCCACTGTGCGACGGCGGTAGTAGATTTATCGTTAAACAGTCGATGATGAAAGATGCCGACAGAAAATGAATCAGCGTCTGCCGGTCACTAATCGACCGCTTTCTTTCGCAGGAGCAAGAGCCGCAGCGTGGATCACGGATTCACGACGCCTTTCGACTTGGATTCGTTGCGGAACAAGGTCGAAGGACGCTTCGAGTCCGTCGACAAGCTATCGAAAGGTGAGTAATCCCGTTTGAGAGCGTCTCGAATAAATCGCGGAAGCTTTTCCGCGGAGCAGGAAAAGAATTCGATCGACCGTCGGCGCGGCGGCCGGGCCCAGCCGTGTAGGTCGCGATCGAACGAAGGCCTCTCGCGATCGCAGCAGGCGCTATGCCAGCCGTGTTCGCGTTCGTACGACGACGATCCGCAACCTTACTCGAGCGAATCGCATTGACTTACTTTCCTTAAAGTGGCACAAACGCCGCGACTGATCGATGGTTTCGCGCGCGTCACGCCGATCACGGCATTTGTTCGGGAATTTACCGCGCCGGTTCGCGCATCAGAAATCGATCGAACCCGCCGCGCCGCGGCGATCTATCAGCTTCTCCTGCGAAACGGATGGCCGATCGCCATTCTTCTGCTCGACGTGTTATAATTCAGACACGATGTGTATACATTCATCAATCGAAATAACGCCCACTGCAGTGTATACATTTTACCCTTCGATCGTTGCTAGCTCGTTTATCCGTTTCGCGAACAATTCTTCGATCGAGAGGAGACTCTCGCGCAACAGCCACGACGGCGGGAGATTTTTCAAAATTTTTCCCAGGAAAGTCTTGATGATGCAGGAATTCATTTTCGTGGCATGTGCAGATGCAATCTTCGTGGATACGAGGAAACATCCTTTTTTTAAAGTAGAACGTGTTTATTTATGAATTGGATGGAGTGCAATCTTGCCAACTTGGTTTCCGTGTGAAACGCAATCCTTGGACAATCTTCTTCAAGTCGGATAGATTACACTGGAATTATATCAACTTCCAAAAGGTACAGGAAGTATTGGATAAATAATTTCTTTTTTATCAGAAGAATTAGCTCTGTATTGTTAAAAAACAATATTATGGGTAGAAAATGATATTAACCCTTAACGGTCCAGAAGTATTTCAAGTACACTTCCCACCAGGTCCAAGCTATTTTTCATACGAAGAGAAACTGTGGACTCAACATTTTTATGTCGAGTATAGAAAGGAAAATATTTATATTTTAGTAAAAATTTATTAATATACAGGGTGAGTCACCAAACGTTAGCACCTAAAATATCTTTGTTGTTTCTAAAGATACGTAAAATATGGTAAGGACAAAGTTGAATGGTACAATGGGGCTGACACGATGCAAAAAAAAATTTTGTTTTTATGTCATTTTTTTGGAGATATCAAGGTCACCTTGACTTTTTTAAATGGAACCACCCTTTTTTAAACACCTACAATGATAGTCCCTTTCATTAGGAATTCAGTGACTATAATTAGTCCAAGGTCATTAAAGGTCAAGGACAGAAAAAACGTATAAAACTAAAATATGGAAGCAGAATACGTTTATCACGGTTGAGACTTGTAGGAAATAGTAAACATACTATGGTCGTAGTTAAAGTAAACATACTAAGGTCCTTCAATGTTATTCAGCATTCTTATTTACTATCAGTATGTTTCCAAACGCGATTCCGCTATGTTATATTCGATGACTGAAAAGTGTGATATGATCACAATTTACTGTGAATGTAGAAAAAATGCAGTGCAGGCCCGACTACTTTATGAAGAAAGGTACCCCGAGCGAAACACTCCTTCTAGACATACTTTCACTAATACGTACCGGTTGTTTCGAAGTACTGGAAGTGTACATGCAAGACAGTACAAACGGAAGAATCCCCCGACTAACGAAGACAATGAAATTAATATTTTAGCAGCTATAGCTGTCAATCCTTACGTGAGTACGAGAAAAATTGCCCGGGAAGCAGGCATAAGTCAAAGTAGCGTAATACGAATTCTGGCCCGACATAAATTTCATCCGTTCCACATATCGCTCCATCAAGAATTGCACGGGAATGATATGTTTTTTCTGTTCTTGACCTTGATTGACCTTGGACTAATTATAGTCACTGAATTCCTAATGAAAGGGACTATCATTGTAGGTGTTTAAAAAAGAGTGGTTCCATTTAAAAAAGTCAAGGTGACCTTGATATCTCCAAAAAAATGACATAAAAACAAAATTTTTTTTGCATCGTATCAGCCCCATTGTACCATTCAACTTTGTCCTTACCATATTTTACGTATCTTTAGAAACAACAAAGATATTTGAGGTGCTAACGTTTGGT